>NW_025940907.1:0-4723 GCF_000764305.2 Hyalella azteca
TGCCTCACCGATTGCCTCATGCCTCACCGATTGCCTCATGCCTCACCGATTGCCTCATGCCTCGCCGATTGCCTCATACCTCACCGATTGCCTCATGCCTCGCCGATTGCCTCATGCCCCACCGATTGCCTCATGCCTCACCGACTGCCTCATGCCTCATCGATTGCCGTTATGAAAGAAAACTTGGCAATCCTTCAAACTTCAGCTGGAGCATATCACAACAATGAGGTTAATGGTTAATGGCAGGCAAAATATTATTTTTACCTGAAACGTAGAAATATTTCAGATGATTTGATTCGGAAATGTGAAGAAATACATTTTTGATGTTATTTCGAAATCTCGTTCTCGAGAAGAAATTGAGATCATTGGATAACTTTGCCTAATATCTTCACAATTATCGGATGCGTAGTATTTTTTGAATAAAACTATTGCAGTAGTCGCAAGACATGAAGCGGGAAAGCTTTTTCTGATCCAACATATTTAACATGAATTATTTTGATGTGAAACCAATTGGTACCTTTTGCGAATTGCACTCTTGATTTGATTTCCGCGAGCATGGATGGCATGCTGTAACATTTTTAATATTGATGATATATTCAAGCTGTGACTGTATAATAGCTGCTCGTCGGCTATTATACGTCGGTGAAAGGAAAGTATTCAAAGATTATGCGGTTATGAATGTCTACTTAGATAGCCTTATTCAACAAAGCATAAGAATGTGACACTCGTTTTTGGGTTATCACTGCTGCTTATACAATATCATTTGCTTGTCCACATAATGGTTATTTTGCGGAGAGGAATGTTGTTTTAGTTGAAGAAAAAAGTGCAGTACTTGGGTTCCTTAAGCTTGTATTAGAAATTTTGACTATGTTCAAATTTGTGATTTATACATTAGTAAATTAAATTACCGGGTTATCTGCGCAAAAAATTATCACTTCCATTATAATACAGTTATTTTCTTTTCATTTGTTTCCTGATTTTAAAATTAGCCGACGTATCCACCAACTTCCTTAAGATGAGACTCAGGCGGGAGAGAAGAGATTGAATCCTTTCATTCAAGGCTTCACGGACTGGTGGCTGCCGCCATTATTATTATCAGAAGAGAAAATAAATAAATATAAAAAAGCATTTTAAAAATCACGTTTTTCTAGTTGTAATAAAATTAAAAACAATGAAATAAAACAAATAAAATGAACTTTAAAAACCACGTTTTCTTAACGGGCAAAAAAGAAAAAATTAACTCTTACATAAGAATAAAGTTGTGTAAAATGTTATGTAATGTTATGCAAGAGTAAATTTCAAGTTTGTAAGAGTAAATTTCAAGTTTGAAAGAGTAAATTTCAAGTTTGTAAGAGTAAATTTCATTTGTTCAAGGTTTGGCAATTTTTTATTTAGTTTTTTTTAATTTTTTTTAATTATTACTTCTGATGATCAAATCTTGAATTGTTAGGCAGCATAAGCATGCATGCCCAATTCAAAGTTTCTATGATCTTCAGAAGTGCTCTAAATTAAGGTTCGAATTTTTGATGACGAAACTAAGAAAAACGTGGTAAAAATTTGGTAAAGTACCTTCATAGAACATCGCTTCCGCCAATTATTTGATCGTATCCAAGAGAATGTTCAAATATTTTTTCTGTTGAATTTATATGGATCGTTAATTCTCATTGCATACAAAATGATGGGATCTTATAATCATCCCGAGAAATTTTTTTCTCAGTTGAATTGCTTGTGCATTGAATGAACAATAATGCACCATGGAATTTATTTAGTATCATATTCTTTTGAACGGGATTTCATATAAAATTCCAGTTTACTTGCAACTTTTTGGACGCTGTTTTAGTGGTTAAACCAATTTAAAATCGCGTTCGCGCGTTTATTTTATGTCTCCTTACCGTAGTCTTCTTTACCACCAGCTTACTCCAGATTTTTGCTCAGCTTCAAAAATTTAGATGGAAATCATAACCAAGACTGGAGATGGAAATCATAACCAAGTTTCTGGATAAGGTTTTAGGTGTAGGGGTTTTTACAACAATATAAATTTCGTGTGACTTGCCTATTATTTGTAGATTTTCTTTGAAAAATTTTTCTTATAGTGAGATCAGGAAATCTTGCTTAAAACTGAACTAAATTCATGATAAATGGTCAACCTGGAAAAAAATGAATCTACCTTATTTGGTTCTCATTCTGTTCTATTTTTTAGTCTTAGAGTCGTATAGGAAATTTCATGCTAAAAATAAATCAATTTTGTAAATTTCATCAATCAATATTGATACCTCATAATACATTTTAGGCCCTAAAGTAATTATAACTTAAATAAATGTTAAGGTCGAAATCATCAATTCTTTTTGTATTCACATGCCGCTCTGCTTACCGTCCGTAGCAACTCGTGCGTAACTATCGTCTTCTTTTATAATATTAGGGAAACTGACTTCATTTCACATTGGTTGTCTAGTTAAAATAAGCAAGGATTTCACTTTTCAGGAGATGAAATTCACGCCTCTGCCCTTGCGCTAGCTCCTAATTAGCGAACAGTGATCCCAGGGATTGTGCGAGGCTCTGCTTGGGTTTATTTTGCTGATGAACTGAATCTAAATAAAACAGGATTGACTTCCAATTCATCAAAAATCCTGAGTAGGTAATTTGCAATAATTTTAAAATTTAGAAATAAATTTGAAAATAGCTTCATAAATTTTAGATAAATTTAAAAATAATTTTGTAAATTTGAAATAAATTTGCAATAATTTTAAAATTTAGAAATAAATTTGAAAATAGTTTCATAAATTTTAGATAAATTTAAAAATAATTTTGTAAATTTGAAATAAATATGCAAATATTTTTTCAAATTTGAAATAAACTTTTAAAATAACTTTGAAATTTTGACATAAATTTGGAAATGGCTTTGAAAATTTTTAGATTACTGTATTAATGATCTTTTAAACGGTAATTTCATAAAACGTAAGTCATGTAGTGCATGATACCGTCAGCTATAGCGTGGTTATAATTGGGACATTTCCGCTGTCACTCAATATCTTCGATATGTTGGACTCTCTCCATGTTTCCAATTGATTTTCCATCGATTTGGCGTGAACAATGCAAAAATTTCTCATCATTTGTCAATGACTATTGAAATGAGTGAAAATAATCTCATCTTAGGCCTAAACGATCTGAAATCCGATTGCCTTAAACTTGACTGAGAGCCAAGTTTAAGGCAATCGGAGTTCAGATGTTCGGCCATCAGGTAGTAAACTTATCTGAACTCAGGTAGTTTACCTCTTTAAATGTTTCATGATCAAACTAATTTAAGCCATAGGAATTGGAAAAACAATGCTGATTATGAATTGACCGTGAATTAATTTTCGCTCATTCATCGCAAACACATCGCTCTTGGTAATCGAAATGAACAAAGCGACGATCTTCCCCAACAAAATATAAATGAAGACATGATAAGTAGAGCGCATCAAGTGGAAAAATTCTTGACTATTTTTCTTATTTAGAGGTCATATCTTCATTGAATGCAGTTATTTTTGTTTGCATGACTCACCAGTAAAGTTTTAAGCTGTCTACTGTTTAATAATATATAACTTTCCGTTTCGATCTGCATTTCGATTTCCTTTTCATTGGCATATCTGATGTAAGAACAGTTATTATAAAGTTATAGAAGCTTTTTCTCATTATATTTTGTCCAAGCAATTACACAAAAGGAGTAGAATGGCCTCAAAAAATAAAATCCCATAGTTCTTTACAAAACAACTTCAATGCCTTAATAAATCCAGTAGTTTGGAGATGGATAGATGGAGTCTGATCCTCAATGATGAGGGCTTCAGCTATCACCAGTCGAATATCGCGAAGCACCGCTTAAAGAAGCGGTAGCAATCAATGCAGGAAACTCTACCGTTTAATAGCGCACCGATATTGCTGTACAAGTAAGCGCAGTGTTGTGTTCTACTTACAGAACATCAGGAGCTCAGCTATTTTACTACAATAATTGGGTATAGCTGTAACTCTTGTGTGTTGTGGCGTGTAAACTAGTGTGTAAACAATGCTCACTTCTAATGAATACGGTAATAATTGGATGTAGTTAAATGTAATGCATGTTAATTCATATCACCAAACCTTTGCCTTTTGCACCTTCTAATTAGCACACCAGTAATATTAGGGTTTCTAACATCTGTCCGGAAAATGGTTTGAATTAGAGTTTGCAACTTTGCTGTAAGTAATAGTGTCGTCAGCAATAACCTTATAGGTCACCTTTTGTTGAGAGTTATTTAGATGTCCCATTTGCAAGAATTTGGGAATTATTGATTAATAAATTAAAATAAAATTTTTGTAATGAATGTCTGAAAAATTATATACTACATTTTTGTCTTCATAGTATCCCGGTCACATAATTTTAAAACATGTCCGAAATATTATAGATGAATTTAATTTCATGTCAAGGCCAGCAGCAGCAGGCCTGTAGCTCAGCGCTGCCTCTTCAACCAAATTACATCGTCGCTCTCCGACCTCCGGTGATGGAGCTCGCTTGCTAAAATACAGTAAAGTGCTCTCAGTTTCGTGCTCCCGGCTGGAGAATGATACACTAAGATTTTATGATGGTCTAATACTATATTTTTAGCTCATAAAAAACAATGATATAAGGGTTTTGGTGCCTTAGGCTTCATTTTTGCAAGTATTCTGTTGGACTTTCATAATTTCAGAAACTTTTTAGTAGTTTTGAAGCGTT
>NW_025940908.1:0-86296 GCF_000764305.2 Hyalella azteca
CGATATGGTGAATGCAGACGATCTTTGCTTGTTAATTGGAAGAAAGAAGATGGATGTTGAGCTAAAGGTATTATTTTTTACTGATATAGAATAAAGAGCTCATTATGCACCGACGAGTTCTGTTGGGCCAACGTACACTACTAAGTGAATTTTTTTGATTAATGTAATGCAATATAATAACAATATTAATGTGGTGTAATTACACTAAGTTAAAATTTAAATGAAGCTTCAAAGTGCCACACTCGAAAATCAGACAATCTTAGTTTGTTGGTTTGAAGTAAGAATATAAATATTAAAACTAACTGTATTCTCATAAAGTTGGATTTCTCATAATGTTTGTATTTCTAAATCTTTTTAAAACGAGTGACATTAATGACTGTTTATGTATTTGTAGATCCAGAACTAAGGGAGGAACGATACATAGCAAGCGCCTTGATGGGAGAAGCATAGCAAATTCGTCTCGCTTGAAGACACTCGCTAAGAAGCACAAAACAAAAGAAAAAACATTAATTGTTATTGTTGCTTGTGAGAACATGAACGGCATTAGAGCCTGTAGTTTAGGAATGATGTTTTTGAGTAACAAACGACTGGAGATTGGCACGGAAACCTCAGATGAGCGGATACTTATCGGCGGTCATAACACCAGGCGGTGGTGACGCGAGCTGTGGGCAGACGCGAAGATTTATTTTTCAGTGAGCAGGTGGGCGAGTGGGCCCGATCTGTTCTAATACCCAGTCTGATGTGTTGTATACAGTATATACTATAAGGGAGCCTGACGTGTTCATTTACTATGTTTGTGTATATATAACTATTGTCATTCCTAGTATAGATTATGAAGAGGTATAATAGTGACAATTGTCACACTTATATACCACCATTTCGTGGGAGGCAGGTTGTGATGCCTCATCTTGATTATCCTTTTCTGGCATGGCCACTATGAACGACTCATACATAACTTATTCCATGCTTGTGTCTGCAAAAATAATACCATGACCGTCCTGAAAGAATCTCGTACCCAGCTTACACAATTGCCATCCTATATAAAATAGATCTGCATCAAAGACTACTTTCACCTTTATAATTTTCTTCAACCTACGCATTGATATAGTCTGTTGTCATGCCCTGTATATTGAATGATTCTATGGCGTATAGAAGTAACCTTAAAGAAGGGCTATATGCATACATGCATGAAGAGTATATTTTGGTAATGTCTAGAAAAAGTTATGGAATTTTTACCATCACGAAAAGCATTAGATATAAGCGCACGAAATTGCTCCAAACAACATCGATCATTGATGCTGGAAAAAATGTGGATGATATTAATGATATTTTAAAAGTGATATAATTAAGATATATAATTAACCTTGGTAAAATAATAAGTTGCACTGGAAGCCAACAAAATTTGGGGTAGGTTACTCGAGAATTAATTAGAACGAGAATTAATTCCTAATGTGTTTCATCTAAGCTCCTTAAACAAAATAATATAGTGAGAGAAAGTTAAAAACTTTTTTTTTAACTTTTCTTAAACTAAAGAGTAATTAAGCTGAACATCAATACACGTCACTGTTTCGTAGATTCAAACTACCGCGATCTGCTATTTTTAGACCGCAAACTTATCGCCGAGTATGGTTGGAGTCGCAATAAAATCCTGCAAATTGGCTGGAAGGCCTCGGCTGCTACCATAGAAGAAAGAAATCATTCGTGAGTTTTTAAATAAAGTGTATCTCAAACAAGATACATCTGATACATTCAACATGAAATAGAACAATAAATTATTTCACGGCGCAAACAGCAGACGCCCAGTAAAACATTACACAAACAAAATGGTAACATAAATAAATACCCAAGTGTCTATTAGAGGGACGCAAGTTTTCAGCCAGAAAAAAAGTAATAATATGGTGAACATTGATACTCTTCAACATGAAAAGATCAAGACAAGTAAATCATGTTGGAATTAATAAACTAGATAAGAATAGAACGTTGGCTACTAAAACTTTTGCTGAAGGTTATGAAGTGCCAAAGCCATTGAAAATGCTTTTGGTTCTTACATTTTATGTCGTCCTGCCAACTCTAATAGAAGGAGCCTGAGAGCACAACGTATTTCTGCATGAAGATCATTCAGAATGCACGGTCTTAATTAAAGGAAAATAAAGCGCTGTGAAAACTTCATAATAATTAGAGTTTTTGATTATGTCGTGAGAAAAATACATGACTGGACGATTATAACATGTAAATTTAGTATTAGTTTTGATCGAGGTAAAGCATATTCAATTGAAACCTAAACAATTTCAAGGATACAAAATTCAATTTGACCCTCTACCGCCTGACATGACTCACATGAGTAACCGGAGCAATATTGTCACAAGCCTGCTTCCCAAAAATGATACGTTCAAAAATGTCTTGCACTGATGGTTGCCGTCACGTACAACTTTAAAATGTTCTCTGTTGCGTACAAACGTCCTCAGGTTGCTACACTCAATAGTTTACGTATAATTTAAGTTGAAAGTTACTTTAAAATGTTCTCTGTTGCGTACAAACGTCCTCAGGTTGCTATATTCAGTAGTTTACGTATAATTTAAGTTGAAAGTTATGTCATCCATATAAGTCCATATATAATGAAAGTTATAAAAAGTCAATATAAGAATAATAAAATACGGCGATGGAGGATTAAATGTGATGAGAGTCAACTTTTGTTATTCATTATAGGTAAATTGAATTTCACAAAAATTAAATTTTCGAAAAAAAACTGTTACGAGACATTACATAAGATAAATGTAAGAATACATACAGTTCAGAAATTCCGTCTTTAAATCAGGCCTACGCAGCTCTGCAGACGTCTCGGACAAATTTACGGCCGGACCTGCGGCCGTATATGGCTCTTGGTCAATGCAAGTTCAAAAATCGGCCTGAGAAATGCCGGACGTTTCTCCGTATATCCGTATAACTCGCAAACAAAGGCAAAATCGAAAAAAATTGTCACGAGCTAAACATCACCGTTGGGAGGTTAGGTTTCTATATGCAAGTTTCGTACAAATCTGTTCAGTATTTTAGAAGAAATCTCTGGGACACTGCGAATTTAAGCACTATTTTGCTGTTTAAATCACGAATGAGGGAAAAGAGAAAAATACTCGCCAACGATGGCAAAACGTAAAAAATTTTCACGAGCTAAACATCACCGTTTAGTATTCAGAAATTCATATTCAAAATTTCATTCAGATCTGTTCAGTACTCTTCAGTACTCACGAATGAAGGCGAAATTAATAAAATTGTCACGAGCTTGACATCACCGTCAGGCCATAATGAATACGTGTACCAAGTTTCATCGAGCTACGTTCTTTACTTTGGGAGATATTCCAGGTACACTGAATTTGGACACCGGCCGCGAGTCCGGCCGCGAGACCGGCCGCAAGTCCGGCCGTAAATTTGTCCGAAACGTGCTCTTGCAGGCGCCGTTTAGCGCATGTGGGCCGTGTAAATAGCTACATCTGTTCAGTTCCGCTACTGCGTAACCAGACGATCGAGTCTGCATCTGTTTTCGTGATTTTAAAATGCCTTCACTTATTGAAAATCTCGTCGAATGCGAAGTGCGTGCCTTTTTTGTGCTCAAGGCTTCAAATTAGTGGACATTTATCGTCAAATTAGTGAAGCATATTGTGCAAATTTTTGAGTAATGGAATGGTGCGGAAATGAATGTCACCGTGTGAACAAGCAAATAGTCACAAGGTTGAGTTTACACGAGCTAGGTTGAGTTTACACGAGCAATCCTAGGCTAGGATTCTAGCGTTATTCACTAGGCTAGTTTTATAACTAACGTTTGGGGCATCAGCTGGGCAGAAATAACACTGCATGAGCTCATATTGTTTTCTTTTAGGTAAAATGTCTAAAAGTGGCAAAAAGATTTGCGTTAATGCGGCTAAAGTGCTTTTGAACAGTGCGTGGTAATGAATCTCCAACGTTGATTTCATGCATGTTAAATGAAGACTGAGCACAAAAATTAGGCTTGCCTAAATCAAAATTTAGCGTGTAATATCTAGAATATAGGTACTTGGTATTAGATAACGAGATCCTCTGAGTTCAGATTGGTTTACTCTACGTTATGTGATTACAGTTTTTCAATTACTTTTTTTCGTACATTTGAAGTTACATACGATTACGATTCAGGTGCCATAACTGGGATCTTATCAACTAGCGATCGAATAAAATACAATGAGAAAAATCATATTAATCATAAACTAAAGTGAGGTGGTAATGAATGTACAGTGGGACATTAATGAATGTACATAATGAAGTACAGTGGTAATGAAGTTGTGCAGTCAGGTATTGAATTAGTTTACCGGAGGAATTAATTAGTGAAGTGTAAGTATTTAATACTTTTGAATTTAAATTTTCAAAGATTCGCAGGCACCAATTCTTTTGAAAGCAGTTTTCACACTGTGATTTGAATGCAAAACTTACATATTTAATGCAGGCACGAGCTGTGCACGGTGGACGTGCTCTGAATCGGAAGGAATAGGCGAGCTTCTTTTGAAAGCAGTTTTCACACTGTGATTTGAATGCAAAACTTACATATTTAATGCAGGCACGAGCTGTGCACGGTGGACGTGCTGTGAATCGGAAGGAATAGGCGAGCGTAAGCCTGGCAGTAACAGGGCAACTGACGCGCTCATTCCTGTTCCGCCTATCCTATTCAAATACCAACTGCTTGAATTACAAAATGGAATTAGAAAAATTATTACGCGCAAAACTTTAGGGCTTAAAATTTGAGATATTTGTCCCGAAATACTTGATAGACATGACAGCTAAGTTCTAATATACATTTTTTTGGCCTTAATATTTGGGTATGATCGAAAATGATGCAACTTTCATAAGAACTTCTTTAGAGTTCAGTTTCTCTAGCTAGATGCCTAATAATATGTACAATAATTATTGTAAGGTCAACAAGTCTTCAAATTCCACAAAATGAGAGGTTTTTAAAGTCTGGCTATCTCTGAGAATCTGAACGGCGTAAAATGAATCAACTTAGTGGGCCAGAAGCTAACAAAATGGCAGCAGGAAGAAGACTGAATTGGAGTCGAAAATGATTCACGAGCAAGGTTCTTGATTACCAGTGTACGGTCAATTGTTTCTAGTTGTTCTAGTTCCAGTATAAAAGTGCATTGAAATCCAGCTGATTAGTTGTTCCTGGTTATCTAGAGCATATAACATTTCTTAGTGAACTGCACGAGGAAATCCTGTCATTGAGCTTAATGCGAAGACTGGTATATAATAAACTGATTCATTGAATATATTTGACATACCCCTGCGTGGCTATGACCAATAAGGTTTCACCACGCGCTCGTCAATTACTGCGGTCCACGAGTCTGGAATCAAACTCCAGCTAGACGGACATGTGGCCTAACGGACTAATGTGCTAATGTGGCCTAATGTGCTAACAGCTAATATGGCCTAACGGACAAGCCTACAGAAGGCCACATTAGCGAGCGGTCCTCACGGAAAGCCTCTGCGTGTGAGCATCAGCTCAGGTTGGGTTGGTGATGTCGCTCGTGTTTGTAGCTGCACTGCTTACCATGATATCGTCGAAAGTTTAGTCACTTGCACACCATAATATGGCTTTAAAATCGTGCCTGGTTGTTGGCCTTAGTATGGATTGTATGAAGTCGGACACTGCCCGTA
This sequence comes from Hyalella azteca, assembly GCF_000764305.2. Taxonomy (NCBI): domain Eukaryota; kingdom Metazoa; phylum Arthropoda; class Malacostraca; order Amphipoda; family Hyalellidae; genus Hyalella; species Hyalella azteca. Next base: position 5,674 of record NW_025940908.1, read on the forward strand.
ATTGTCCATTTTTTGACTTGAAACATTTCCAATCAATAAAATATTACAAGTTTATCGATGTGGTTTATAAGCAAAACCATATTTATACCGTGAAAATGTGTGTAGTGTTACTAATGAGAATGTGCTCATAAGCTCGATAAATCGTGTAAACACTACGCATAACGTTGGCATTAGCGTTCTGCTGGAGCTGCATCTGAGTGCCTGTTTGGAACTCCTAATGCAAGCAATTGCAGCACGAGTTGTGCTCCAGCAGCAGTATTGTGATCTCTGCAACGCTCTACTCTCGGATACAAAGTTATTGTGCATTTCCCATGCTGAATAGGTATGAAGAATTTTTAAAATGCAGATATTCAGTATCGGGGTGCAATTTGCATTCTATTTTTTATTTAATTAAAGCTGAGTTGCGTACATGCATCACTGGAGTTCCACGCACGCGCCGCTTATTAAAAGCGACGTAACATACAAGAGTTTTTTGAACAATGACCGGAGGCATATCATCTCTCAGCAATTTATATTGCCTAAAAATATACACTCTATAAATAAACATATGTAAGTCAAATTCGTGAGATTACAAGTGGTCTCGTGAGGCAGCTAGATTTATGCAGCTATGTCAAGTAATCAGTAAACATCACTTGTTTACTAAAGCATCAATTTTCAGGAAGGAATAAGCAAAAAGTTTGTGAAAAATAGAACATTCATGGTTGGCATTTATGATATTTATCTTAATGCAAAATTTTATTTGACATTTCAGTTAAATTATGTGAAATTCAGGAATTCAAAATTTTGCAGTCAAGTGCGAGGCCAAATAACTTTGAAATCTTCTGATGCTGCAGTGCCCGTAAATTAAATAAATTAAATTAAAATGGAACATAACACACCGTATTTCGGCTCTAACTTCGTGGAAAGTGGAACAGCAAATGGAGATATCGAGTTGATACGTAAGCACGCGGGAAACATTTTGATACCGCCTAACACTTTGACTCCGATTGCTTCATCTCGTACTCGAAAAATTCAAATGCGATGCTGACATTATGAGTTTAAACCGTGCAGTGCGCATGAGTTTAAACCGTGAATAAAAAGCCTATCGGGGCTTCAAAAGTCACAAGGGCTTCATATGAAGAATACAGGAAAATAGACGGAAAATCTTTAGCAAGATAAATTTGAAAATAAACGATAGACATTACAATTTATGCAAGAGATTGACAGCGAGATTGGAATTTTATCTTCTCTCTCAGACGATGTTAAACGCAAGTTTCAGCAGGATGACTATGCTGAAAGAACGAACTTGTATGATTTTTAGAAAAAATAACTAATAATTAGATTTCTGTAAAGACAATTTATAATACTTGGGCAGTTATAAAAAATTACATGCTCAGGCATCGACAAATTGAGCGGAGCTATCAAAATATTTTCTATATTTAGGTTGCACGAGGATGGAAGCTATTTAATGCAAATCAAATCAAAACATGGGCACATTTGAAGTCGTCTCAGCTCTCATAAGTCATCAGATGAAACAATGGCACGCACACAGTAAATTTCAACTGCAGCGCAATATAAGGACGATGAGCGCTGGCCGTAGCTTATTGTACCAATTTTAATTCTAATATTCGTACCACTAGATCCCCTCAAGCTGCGGGCCGGTTTTGCTGGTAATAAGCAGAAGAGGGAGCTAGCGCTTCATAAAGCTCATCAGGCTTATTGCCCCAAACAAATATAACACAAAGACGCACTTAGCCATTATTATGATACAGGAAGGACACGCGCATTCTCCGGGCGATAATCAAGGGTCCAAAGCAGCGCATCTTTGCGCCGCTACATAATGAGCGGCCGCTTTGCATGACGATGGAGTCTATAAGACTACCCGGCACAGCTTCAAAAATGTGGGGAGCGATCGCGCTGAGCGGCGCTGAAGGGATGCGCATGACAGGAAATTGTTCTGAATAATGTGACGGGAGAACTCGCGAAAAGCAATTATTTATGCCATGTCAGTTTGTGGCGAGAGGAATGTCGCATATAATAATCTATGCTTAATAATTTTTAAAAGAATAGTAGACGTTACGTACATTGAAAGGCTTCAATCATTTATAAGTGTTGGATAATTATCATTCATGTATATTTCCATCAAATATCTAGATATTTGGAGGTTGTGGAATAAGATAAGGGAATGACGAACTAAGTTAGAAGTAAATTCTTCTAATTTTAATTCGCGTTAAAACCCATGTTGCCCAAAACCCTTACTTGACTGTAAATTGTTAGCTTCTGATTCGTAACGGCATCGCCAGCTTTGCTGACGACCTCATCATGTCGTGATGACAAGCAAAATTGAGTACCGTCATTTTAAACCATTCTCCATCGTGCCGTGACTTAAACGATTTAAATCGAATAACAAGAAGCATAAAGTTGGCCTGCTGTCCTGCGTTTGTCATCAGATTCCAACGAAAAACATATAACTCATGCAAATGTGGCTCGTTGGCACAGACTACGGAGTAAGAAGCTTGGCAGCAACCGTCATCACAAAGCTGCTCAAAAACTGAATTGTGTTTTAACTTTCCTGACGTTAGCACGGAACGCCGAGGAAGTCGCGTTCAATAATTGAGACTCAGCTGAAAGTTAACTTCACTTGCAATGAAAATGATCCGACATATGAAACGACTTTTGCAGCATTGTGCAACAAATGTGGGCTATTGTTTCTGAATCAAAATTAAACTAACAATTTTCTTCTGGGAAACTAATCATAAAAGCCTATATAATTTTGCTGAGAAATCTGAGAGGACCAAACAAATATGTTGGAACGAGCAAAGACCAATATCTAATTGATTATGAATTGATTTTTCATTGAGTTCCTCGGCAGGCAAATTGAATATATTCCACGTCGGAAACAGTCGATTTTGATATATCTCCTCATGTGAGTAATTAGTTCGAGCTGAGATCATAAATAGACCTGTACTTTAAATTAGAAGTAAACGAATTGATAAATTATTATTTCTAAGGTTTTACTCCACAGCTGCGCCAGAGAGCAGCTGATTTGCAACAATAGAAGTAATCCTGTTCACGGAAGATAATTCTCGTGACATCAAACCGGAAGAAAATATGGAAGGTTCTGAAAAAAAATTGAGGGATGCTCCTTTCCCGTCTAAATAGACTCTCAAATAAATTTCTGAATGATATTTATAAAATGGTGGAAATTATATTGAAATCAAAGAATTACATATCAAATATTCGTAATTTGGAAGGGCTCGTAGAATACGAAGACATGTCAACGAACGATCTTCACTAACCATCAGAAGACACTCATGATGCCATCTTGAAAACTCAATAAAACGCCGCACCAATAATTCTCATATTGTAATCTAAGACTCCAGTTCATTGATTCTGCGCCATATTTCCTATTTTTACTGCAAAATCGATGTTAAAGATTGATGCTTACGGCCAGATATACTCAGAGATCGAAATAAAAAGTTATTATCGCCGGCGGCTAGAACCGTTCACGCATATGCAAGAACTTTCTGCATCAGTTAGAAGTTCAGAGGACTTTATGGTCGGACGGGGAAAACTTTGACAGAAAGTGACACCCGAACTCAAAGTCTGTCATGCGATCACTTTTGTCTATGGCGAATAACTATGGGAAGTGACACACAATGACATCTGATGATAGGCCGAGATCTGAGTCATCGTGGGATAATAAGCTTAAAAATGTGTGGTCGTTTTCAGAACTATCCTTCTTTCAGAATGTTATAATTGTAGTGAAAATTATGCGAACAGAATTAAGGTACGGCTAGATTCAGAATATATATTTGAAGAATCGGATAAAATGCCACCCGAGACAGCTGGGAAATATTTTATTCCGTAAGCAATGTGACAAAATCGTAGAGTAGAAAATTCAACGGAGTAACATGCAAATGCTGAATATTTTTTTAATGAAGTAGAACTTTCGAGAATAATTTCATCTTGAAGCATTAAAATTCCAATTAAAAAGGAAGAATTCCCAATTGCCTCATCGTGGTGCGCGTGATAATAACGATAGATATATGAATTCTTTGAATGATTAGCAAGGCAAAATAAATAACGCAGCTTGATTTAAGAGGAGGATCTACCATCAAATCGACAAAATTATGTTTCCTGGGTTGCTCGTTTCATTTTATATGGGGAGCTATAATACGCAGCGGATGTACCAAACAATCAAAATATATAAAATAGTATTTTTTGTAAATAGTAGTTTTTTTGTAGTTTTGAACTTCAATAAAATAACATTTATGAAAATTGTTTATAAAGGTTTCTTCGATTAGATCTGTACACATAGATCATCATTCGCGTTAATTTAACTGTTCTTGAGCTTATTTGTAGGTAAGGAACAGACGCGTTTGTGGAACAAAGCTAACTTGATACATTTAGGGGCTTTATTTTTTGCATTAGGCCGTTTTCATCTTCTATTAATGACCCTCTTATAATAATATAAACAGTTCTTCATATAAATTTTATTCATAATGCAACTGTACAAAGAATTTTATGTGAAATTTTGTTTACAAAAATTAAAAAAAGTATCGAAAAATCATCAAAAAAAATCGAAGAAAGGCCTTCCGAGTCGGTAAATATTATTGTTACAAATCGAATGATATGTCTCGATTTTTTAGGACGTAAATTAAAGTAGTAGATTGATTAATAGAGGACCCCCACTTTTACTGTTTATCATGCATTTCACTTTTTCTTTCATTTTTTTCTTAAAAAGAATCATATGAGCAAAATATTATTTTTTTAATGATTTACATAAGCATACTAAGTTTCAGAAAGATCGTTCATTTAGTTTAGGAGTTGATTTGGGGTAGACCATCTCCTTTTAAACCAACGTTGAAACATCGACGTCTACTGTCTGTAATATGGCTTATTGTCAGAACAAACCATTTCAGAACAGTTTCTACTTGAGCATTTGCAACCAACAGCTATGAAGAGAAGTAGAGCACTCCACGAACTGTAGCAGTTTTTTCACTTTCAACAGGAACAAATCTCCTTGCAGCAATTTACACAAACAATATTGGGATAACTATAACTCTCGTGTATTGTTTAACTTTTGAGGGAGACAGGAAAAGTTCCTTAGGTAATACAAAAATTTGTAAAAGTTTGAGCTATAATGTAGGATGAATATACACAACACTGTTCTGTTTGTTTTTACATTTTGTTCAGTTTGTTTGTTACATTTTGTTAATCACACTCATTGAGATTCAGTTCAAGGCTAAAATATGTACTTTCTATGTTACGATACATCTTTAAAAGTATCTTTTGATTGCATGAAAATTACCATTCTTAATATGAATGGTAATTTTCCTAGCGACTGAAATTCTATTTATCGCACTATAGAATGCTTCTTCCATAGTGTTACGCAAAGATTAATTAATATATAAAAGATTTTGAAATCATGATAAATGAAAGATTTACTGCCTTGACGCTGCAGTGCTAAAGATACGCTTGGACGAGCATCATTGACATATGTACGTGTATCAGGTGTAGAGCGATGCCTGCCCAGATATGCACCGCTGAGATTGAATAGAAGTGATAGCCTACCAAACAAAGTTCCTTGACAGGGAGGTTACATGCATGTAGCTCCCAGAAGTTATCATGAATCAATTATGGAATTAGCCTGGCTAACTCCTGCAAACTGGTCGTAGGATCGGACTTCGCTTGTCTGCAAGTTGCGTGAGGCCTCAGGCGACTCAGTGGGTGACTGGAGTTATGTGTGCACGGCAGGATATTTTTGGTAGTTAGAATTAATAAACCATTGCAGTGAACTAGAGAAGAACTGAGATGAATTAATTTATTTAATAAAGAAAGTTCTAGCGTTTAACTGCATACAATATTTTGCTTCGAGACTTGGATGTTCTGGAATTCCACTAATTTTTTTAAACCAGACATTAAATATTTATTGAAGTTGATTAAATCTTTTCATATCCCGCATAATGGGATACTTTAACAAAATACTTTTTTATATCTTCCAAGTGCTGAGTAGTTCTGCCGTTCAATCATGCACCGTTTGCCTAGCCAACGGTAGCAAGTCGCTGCAGGTATTTCAGCTCACAACTTTCATTAAACATCTAAAGGATAAATGTAAACCATACTATACTTAAATGTAGCAACCTAAATTTAATTGATTATGAGTGGATTTCGAAGTTGACGGTGAAAAATATTCTGTATGCTATTTTTGATTCATGATGACAATGACTGACCGCAGCTTCGTATCTTGCATGGGAACATCTCCAGAAATCTTCATTTGTTGACATTCAAACTTGTGAATGCGCGTTCCATTTGAGCGATTATTTCATAAATCTTCAACTATTTTCTAGGATATTTTTGTAATGAATTGCAGGTTTGTACGTAAACGTTAAGATACTGGTTAGACGAGGTCAACCATGAAAAAACATGCTGGCTGCGGAATAAAAAAGAACGACTTCCTGAGTCCACCCTCATATTAAAGGCGCTATCTAGGAACTTGTGTGGGATATACAGAGCATTGACCACTTCCATCGATTCTGCAATCGCTGCAGTGCATCAAGTCACCGCCGATCAGGTACATACGTTACAGAAGCCAAATTTACACGTTACCGACCGACAGATCCTCGTTAATTGCGGGCTAAATTCATGCGAGAAGTTCTCAATAGAGCCGCAATAACTTGGTAGACTGGGAGCCAGGTATTCTAGGCATACGGGACAGAGCCTGCAAGAGTTCACTTCAGGTATCCGACAGTAATTCCACTTCAGGTTTCCCGAGTAATTCTGAGAATTCTGGTCCTTGAATGTTTCACTTAACAATGACAGTGAACAAGCATCATTAGTAAAATCTATAAATCCAAACGGATCGTACTCTAGCATCTGATTCACTGATGACAGTTAGGTTGGCCAAACCAACATCAACATCAAAATCATTAATTAAACTCATCCAAAACTCTAACGACTCACTGATGACGGTGAGGTTGGCCACACTAACATCAATAATAAAATCCTTAAATTCATCATAATTGTACACTACTCACTGATGACGGTGAGGTTGGCCACACTAACATCAACAATAAAATCATTAAATTCATCACAATTGTACACTACTCACTGATTCTGATGACGGTGAGGTTGGCGCGGGCGTTGCGCGTGGGACTTCTCTTGAAGTCGACACGGCACCTGTAGAGCCCCGCGTCCTCAGGCCGCAGGCGCTCCAGCACGAGCGACGACGGCGTCGACAGAAGGTCGAACCTCACGCGCTCGCCGAACGTCTTCATGTCCGACCACTCGCGCGTACGGCTGCCCGACAGACGCGAGTCGTGACTGCACAAAAATATAAATAGTATTATAATGTTAATAATAAATACAAATAAATAGTCGTGACTGAACACAAATATAAATAGTATTATCATGTTTATAATAAATATAAATAACTATTCGTGACTGCACAAAAATTTAATTCATCAGCGACATTAATCACAGTTAAAGCTTTTACAAGTGCAGAATTCGGAGGTCAATAACCCTTTTTTTAAATATATGAACATTGAAGCGACTTGTGAGGATTGATAATTAATATATATCTGCTACAAATCTAATTGCAAAAAATATTACCGATGTCCTTCAATTCCCGTACTAATTCGAATTTAATTTGTTATCGTACATGAATCTATACTTAGTTGCATAGTAAATTAAGGTTCACTCCACAGTAACGCTTAAATTAAGGACATCAATATTTACTCATAATTTCCAAGGCTTGCCTGCAAAGCAACCTGTAGAATGTAGCTGGAAAAGTTAGTTACGATCTCGGACGCAAAACAAACATCTGTTCCCCCTGCACATCATTACATCCTTCTCACAAAGCAGGAGTTAGCAGCAAACAATTCGAAGGTCGGTGCGTATTTTCCCAGTGGCAGCAAACCTCAACAGTTTATTATTAACCGTCGCGGGCGCTGAGCGTTAATTATGTCGAATTAATGTTGAATAGCAAACGTTTGAAAAATTAATACGTATTGAAGTTTGCAATCAAATAAATGTAATTGTTTAGCACGTCTCTTACTGTCTCAATTAAACGTAATTATCGGATCTCATGAAGATAAAGCAAGCGTGGTTGGCTGAAGCTATGATAATTTGATATTTATCATATTCAGAATTAAGCGTACGGAACTGCTCGCGAGCTTCAACTTAATTGCATCAATCAGAGCGACGTATGAATAAATATTAGAATATTTCGTAGTAAATATTTCCCGTAATTAATCTCACTGACCATCACTTAATTACACCGCTAATTATTTTCTGTCAGTTAAGCGGGAAGCGGCATGGGGCCAAGAGGCGACGCCCGTGAGGCCAGAAGGAGGGCGAGAGGCTGAGCCTCTCGAATATATTTATTTGCTAGTCATGAATGATTTATTTGCTAAGTTATTAACTGTCCATTCTTAGGCTTTTATTGTTTAAATAATTGCGGAAATTTCACCTTCTCCATTTCTCAGACGTCGTATTTACTGATGTCGGATTTGCCTCTACGAAACTACACGAGTCGGGCCACAGGAATTTGCCGAAAAATTTCACCGTCAACTGGAAACCATTCGTGATATGAACACACAATTAAATTTAATTTGAATTTCCTCACGTTCCGAAGGCGTCCCTCAAATTCATGATTCAGCTAAAACTCAAGCGAATTGCTGAGCCGCTAATGCGATGGCGTGAGTATTGCACTCAGGGAAGTCACATCTTAGTTCTAAGAACTTGGACACGAGCTTTGATTAATTAAGATTAAGTCCATTCACTTAGTCTCCAAATTACCTCACATGAAGGCTAGGATTTACGGATAATAGTAACTCGCAGTCACGACGAACTCCTTATCTGATTCTTGCATGCCTGACCGAACGCATGAGGCCACTTGGCTGAACTTTGCTTCAATAGTTCTGTGCTGCTTTCTCTTCCTCACTCAAGATTGCTTAGAGATTGAAGTGCAGTTCATACAAGAGAATGGGCGCTCTGAAGACGACCTGTAAAGCATTCAACCATCATCAGTTCGTCATCATTAAATGCATGATCAGTGTAGGCCACTTGGCTGAACTTTGCTACAATAGTTCTGTGCTGCTTTCTCTTCCTTACTCAATATAGCTTAGAGATTGAACTGCAGTTCATACAAGAAAATGGGCGCTCTGAAGACGACCTGTGAAGCATTCAACCATCATCAGTTCGTCATCATTAAATGGATCATTTCACTTGCTGCACCTAGGGAACAGTCTACCCTCAAAATTATCTCATAAACTAATTGCCGCGATCTTTCTGAAACTTCGTATACATACGTAAATCACTAAAACAAAGACATTGGCACAAATGATTTTTTTAATGGAAGGAAAACGATATATGAAGATAACGGCAAGAAGGATGCTTCATTAAAAACCTATTTCTTCCTTCAATTCACGTGCTACAACATCGAGAAACATATCATTCGATTAGTAACTTAAAAATCTAACGTCTCTAGAAGCATTTTTTTACGTTTATACATTTTTATTAGATTTTCTTTTTTTCCCCCGCATTTACCTTACCCTCCCAGTTTTTTAATATATAATTCAAACATTGTACAAATCAGAAAAAAACTTATATAGTAGGCAGATATGGCTTTTATATAGGAATTGAATGATATGCCTCTCAATAGCTTAAAAATCCTAGGAGGATATTTATTCTTAAGATGGCGTATTTTAGTTGTTATTTTCAGATGGAAATTTTAGTTGTTCAGATGCGCGGAGCCATATAAGTAAAATTGATTGAAAAAAAGAAAATGCTATAAAATATTGCACGATACACTAGCCAAGCTCTCCCATTGTCAATTACTGGCATTGAGGATACCATCACGCGTTATAAGACTTATTCTTGTTCAGTTCAACGCGAATAATAAGCAATAAATGTGATTTTTCTGATATAATTAAATATTTATATAAAATGGTTATTTTCTTAAAGTTTAAAACGGCCTTACGCGAAAAGTATTGCATGTACATCCATGGTAATTCTTTCCTTGAACGCGCCTGCTTTGCAGTAAAACGAATGCAAACACAAAAAAAGATCTTTAAATACCGTTTTATATTAAAATTTATAAATATTGTTATAAATGGTCTATTCATTAATTTTCAAAACGGCCTAATGCAAAAACTAAAGAGAATTAAAATGGATGGAGGGAATCGACTCATTGAACCGATAAAATTTATTTTGTGTAATAACTTGCACACTTGGAAACACAATTAATCGATCAAAGTAGTGAATGATGTGACAGAGAACAAAAATTAACCTCTAAAGTGCACATCGCTCACGGCGACACCACTATGCGTTCAAGAGCACACCATTGATTAGGCAGCAGACATATATGCGGCATATCTGGCAACTCTGCACCTAGGAAGAGAGCAGATCAGCACCTTGTGCTAGATAACCTTGGCGAGGGCGAACGGCTTCGTTCATTATGGTAGGTAGGTCTCTTGAGGGACGGTTATTACCTGAGGGCAGATAATATCTGATGGCAACAATGGTCGTCGATTATCGACAAAACTAAGAGTGAACAAAAGTCAAAAATACAGTGGCATAGCTGGAATGATATATGAGATAATAAGGTGACTGAGTGACATTGATGATGAAAATTCATGACTGTGATGAAAGTATGTATAATAATACATGCAGATCGGTATCAAATGAATGTAATAAATCATATCTAATTTTTAAAAACCTAAAGTTTATCATAATCTTATTTGTAATGTGCTCTTAACTGAAAAATTACAAATCAAGGCAAAACAAAACCACTTTTTAATACGCGCACTCGCTCATATTGCTCATTCAAACATATATACCATTATGAATCAACAAATGGGTCTCTGAGCGTAGCCAGGCGTATGCCATGGAAACTCCTACAGTTGAGAAAGATTCAAGACGTAATTAACTATGCAAATGCCTCAACACATTGCATTGAGAATTTAACATACTTTTTTTCATTATAAAGTTATATGTTCATAAACTGAACGTGTAACTGTAAAACTTCTGGGATTGGTTTCGGGCAGTGATGAAATATTAGTGCGCTAGTCGTGCCAAAGCCCTGAAATTGACTTAAAATTTAATTCCAGGTCAATATATTCTAATTTGCAATTGCAACCAAGCCATGAGGAGTCCAGAGATAAGATGAGAGTCTCAGTACGAATCATGCCAGGCTTCACACCCTGCAATGGAACGTCAATTGACAATTTTGTACTGCTAGAAGCGTATTTTTCTCATTAGGTATAACATAATAATGTTGTTATTCGCTTACGACACTAATATGGGCAGGAAATGCAATAGTTCAGCACCTAAAAGTCTAATAACAGCAAAAACCCTTGAGCATAACGTTAAGAAATTTCCAAACATAAATAACTCTAACGTAACGGACTCCCGTGTGGCCACAGTAACTTTTGCATGAGACTCACTCACGACCACGCTATCACTGCAGCTTTGGTTCCAAACTGGTACTGAGGCGTAGCGCACTGAGCTAGGTGAGAGTTCATCCATATTCATGACCATACGATGTGTCATGAATGTTATAATAACCGACCAAATCATGCGCGATGCGCCTCTTCATTTCCAACTGTCTTTTCCATTTCTCCTTCTTATTTCTGGCCACTCTGCGCTACCTCTGTTCTCTTCCACTCTTTCCTGGTGGCACCGCAACAACATCATATGTGTCTTGTATTTGTAGCTGTTAAATCGAATAGGGGCGATGTTATTTCTCAGGATTTTTGTTCTCTTCCAATAGTAAAAAACCTTTTCTGACTAGACAGCGCACGTTGCCTTAAATTTCAATGATTGTGCGTGTTCTCTGATATATATGCAAGAATAATTATATAAGCCAAAAGTTGTTTATTTGGGTTTTGAAAAATATATGCACATTTCCCAGTTGTGATTGTTTCTTTACCTGATAAATTTATAGAAATATATTGAGACAGCCTGCAACTACTGTAAGTGGTTTTATATATTCATATTGTTTTGAAGTAATTTCTTTCAAGAACATTTTGGAGCAACTGAACCTTCAGAAGCTCCTTAGGAGCTCATGAATGTCTGAACGCCCACTAGTTTGGCTCTGGTCTCGAAACACACGTGAGATAATAACATATAATATTATGTCTGCAGAAGACGCTCGAATAAAATTTAATTTGCTTTACTATAAATTAAGCTCCTCAAAAAACGTGTGCGTATTAGTTAACATATACTGATGAGGTCAACCTCGAACTATGAAACTTTTTCGAAAGCAGGGCAATAATAACACTCGTACATTCGGCAGGTGAACAGCCTCTGCACTGCGCGGGCGTTAAAATCTGCATTGCGTCCATGGCTATCATTCCTAAGTGAGTATTTATAGTCATCACTAAAATAAAGTCTACCTGTGAAATATGCTTCTTCATTGAAGGTATCAATGTCCAATTTTTCTAATAATTGATTAAAAGTATAATGAGTGTTAATGAAGATGACGTCAGTGGTAGTAAGTTTTGATCTGAAGTTCCTCATGATAGGCAAAGATATCATTTAGATTATATATGCGTAAAAGATTTCGCTTATTTATCTTCTGACAAATTCGGTATTGTTCGTCTACTCTCGCAACAAAAAAATTAACGCCGAAGAATGAATTAGAAAGCGTCTACTCGCTTTGCGAGAGACAAAGATCGTATGCAGACTTAAATTGGAGGCCGAAGGCTTCCCTTCTAAGCTTGAATTTCAGGGCATAAGACGTCACCTGGTCAACAATTAAACTAAAACACAGCGAAAGGCTCAAGGGAAGGCGCAAAATAAACTACCAGCCTCCGTGATGCAGCGTGAGAGTAAGACTGTCACCATACACAACGTAGAACATCCTAGACAATTAAGAGGAACTATAAATTCCAGGATTTAATATTTGGCCCTTGAGGCTTTTTTGTTCACCAGAACTAATTTGCTCATTAAACTCAGGTCAAAACTTCGAATTTCGTTCATCGTAAAAATGTTTTGGTGGTATTCTAAATGTTGGGTGTACAGCACTGAATAATTTCATTCACCTGACTATGGGAATTTAGGTGGCCCAAGTTTGTCTAGTCTGAAGAGAAATAGCGAATGTTAGGAGTAAATTGACCCTCAAGTTCAATGAGAAAAATTAGATTATGAAGGTTGAATGCATGGATAACCTGAAATCCAAGCTGAAAGAAAATAGGAGCTGCCGCTTTATACTTTCCAGGGAAAACATCAGAAGCAAATTTGTCTTGCAGGGGAACTGAGCAGCCGACATGCGTCTTAGGGCCGCCATTTGCCTGATCAAGTGGACTCTCAGTGAGACTGATGGCCTCCCTCGGCCACATGGTCGACGTTTAAAAATGTTTATGCTTGGTTGCCAATGTCAAAAGCATAAATTTTGTATGCGGGACGACTTATTTCGGAAGGGTAGCAAGTGTTTGGCATAACCTTCACTCAATTTGAATGGCTTCCTTGTGCAGTAAGGCCGCGTAAACGAATAATAACACCAGGATTACAATAAGAATGAATATCTTTTACTCGATTTGTTTGGGGCGCTTAACATCGACCGTGTTCCGAAGCATTCTGTCGCCTTGCCAGTATTTCAAAATAACACTTCAAGCTTCAAATAGGATGGCTAATCCGCCTGAGCTGAGAAAATTTACCTTGGACTTGTAAAAAACATATATATTTTTCCTACCAGAATATAATTTCCAGCCTCGATTTGCAACACATGCCGAGTTACGTTTCCAAAATTCAAGTTTTAAATGGAATGAAATTATCTAGTTTCAATAGAGCTTTTCAGCTTACAATATTGTGACATCATACGTAGGAATCCCTTATCAATTGCCGCGGTCGCAAATGCAGTGATCTGAACTGCAAATGTGGACAAATATAACATATGAATAACATGTAACAACAGCTATACAGACGGTCAAGCACGACAGAGCGCTATACATAAGTTTGTCTAAAAGCATCTGTGTCCACTTTACTGAGAAATAATGACCATTGACCAGTTTATTGCCGGTAATATAAAGGTTGAAGTTAGAGTTTCCTGGCGGTGAGTGTCCAATTATTCGTGTGTAGAAGTATGTATCATAAACATTGAAGTTTGCCCGGCCATTATGACCTCACGGGATGGTCTCCGCGCGAACACGTCGTCAGCACCTCCGGGGACGCAATGAAATTTTTAGGAACACTTTAAGCTTCTACAAGACAATCAGTTTGCAAGTTCACAGATGAATAGCAAACGAAAACGGCTTTCGGCAAAATAAAAGGAACAGTGGGGGAAAAGAAACTCGGGTCTTATTCATTTCTTGGTTAGGGTTGTTTGTAATGTTTAAATTTGAGGCAAAAATATTACTTTGCTAATGAATGCAGAAGCCGCTAAAATTAATTAATTCTGGTGACACGTTGCTCCTGAAGACCTACTACTTCCACTTCACTTTAAATTATCTAGGTGCCCCATTATAGGTCCTATTTATTTAATTACTTTTCGTCAGTAAAAATGAACATACGGTCGATTGTAGAAAAATCTAGAATATTCCACTTTCATCAAAATCCAGACGACTGATTTTTTCCGCTGCTGGCATTATAGATTAGATCCAGAAGGTGCTGGCAGGATTTTCGTGATAAATTTGAAATGTATAACAAATTAATCGTGGTAAAATATTAAAACGTATTATCTGTCACCGTTGAATCCATATTTGCAATCCTGATGTATTTCTGAATAACGGTGAACACGTATATTGATGGATTGAACAATTAGCAGAATTTACCGTTATTAATGCAGTTCTTGGCGCGTTCGATAACCATACGGCATATGAATACATCTCTCATGAATGTGCTAGATTTAATAGATTCCTAAGAAGTAAAATTTGTTCTTCAAGCTGCTCAACATTTTAAATATGTTGAACATTTCTACAGCTGTACCAATAACAACATTAAATAATTGTTCGACGTGGTAACAGGTTTTAATTCTCCAGAAACTTTTAGCTAAATAACTCTTTCAAAATTATCAACCATTTCCTAGAACTGAAAATCTCAAGTGACAGCTAGAACAGCCAAAGTAATGAGCACAACAAAGTGTGTGATGTTTTAATGAACGGTAGGATGTGTTGTCCAAGACTGGCTGCGTGACAAGCAGCTGGAAGGGGAAATTTATTGATGTAAGAAGAACTAGGTTTGTTGCAGTTGTTTAAGTCAGGAGTTGAGTTTGTAATGTAATTCGGAAGCGAAAATATGTATAAGTGATTAAACTTACTTTTTATATTTGAAGAAAGTTTCCTGGTCACTGGATATTTTTTTTCAATCAATAGCTTTCAAACTGCCCAGGGATTTCTTTCAAGCAGCTTCAGCGCCAGCCCCACCTGAGCATGCCTGATCCAAGAGAAGGTGGAAGGTGAAGCATATACCACGCTGTTGAAGGAGATGTGGGTAATGGAAAGGTGGAATGTGATGTGTATACCACGCTGTGGAAGGAGATGTGGGTAATTCATAGAGGCATGTCCAAATTACTGCCAAATCATCTAAACGATGCTGTGGGCTCACACAAAAATTCATTTTTTATCAGCGCTTCTAAACGGAAAATCCTGCCAGCGCGTCGAGACAGACGAGACACTGCGCTGTCGCAAAGCACGGGCTGCTGCGGTGCTCACGACGCAGCGAGAGCTGATCGATGGAACTGCTGCACTGCTGGCGCTGTACGGACAATGGGTATGATAGGAATTCCGGTATAACGAGTTTGATATCAGAACATCACACTTTTATTTCTTTTAACTTGACATTACAACACATACCAGGAACGTGAAATTAAAACAAATTGAGACATTTTAAATGAAAATGTCGACGGGTTTCAACATTTCAAATATTATACAATGTGAAATGGTATTTCTGATGCCAATCTCGTAACCGATATCAAATTTGAAAGGCCTAAGAAAGTAACGCCACACTCGCCTTAGCAGCTGACACATAAACGTAGCATGACCTGACCGCGTTGATGGCATCGCGACATTTGGAACGCGTACTGAACATGCACGGTTCGCAGAGTAACAGACGGCGGTAGAGGGTTAACAGTTCTCAATATTTTTGATGTTCCTTAGCCAGAACTGAAGAGCGATGTCCACAGAAAAGAGCCAAGAATGTGTTAAAATTGAAAGTTTTTTGTTATTAGAGAAGAATAAAAATTTCCCGACTTTGAATTCAATTCGCATAGAACAATAATTATTATCAGTCAAAGCAGGTCATCAAGCGAAAAGTTCAGAACTCGGATTTTAGGGTGAATTTACATAAAATGAAAAGTTTAAAATACAAAAATAAACTGAATGTATGACAAAGGTTGAATTAAATTAAACGCAAATTTAGAAGGAAGAGGCGGTAAAGCTAAACGCAACTAAAGCGTAATCAAAAAGACGAGATGGAAAGGAAATCGTGAGAGATTGTAAGCAAGGAAGAGCCTGCCGCTACAGGCCTAATGATCTCAAGCGGCGCAACCGCGGCCGCTGTTAGGCCGCCGCAGCACCTTGGTGGATAAGTGCTGACACTTGGTAGTGAGGTGCTGACACTTGGTGGTGAGGTGCTGACACTTGGTGGTGAGGTGCTGACACTTGGTGGTGAGGTGCTGACACTTGGTGGTGAGGTGCTGACACTTGGTGGCTGACAAACCGCTCCACGCGGGATAATGCCGATCGTAACCAATTCATTTCAAAAAGACTCATCGATCTCATTACTCATCTATCTTATGACTCGTTCATCTCATGGATATTCCATCTCATAACTCATCCTTCTATGAAATATTCAATCTCGTAACTTATCCATTTCCTGAATCATCCCTACTGAAGAATTCGTCGATCGCATGACTATTCCTTCCAGTGACTCATCTTTCTCACGCTTCTTCTATATGATGACTCGTTATTCTAATCAATATTCCTTCTGGTGACTCATCTTCTTCATGACTCATAAAGAGACATATCTCATGACTCATTTTTTCGCGATTCATCCTTCACATGACTCATATTCCTCCTAACAATCCTATTCGTTACTCGTCATTCATCTCGCGCGCTATCATCCTTCTCTCCCACGCACCGCGGCGCTCTGGCCAGATGCTCGTAGTTGCATTGCAGCGAAGTTGATGAGGCGCCCGCACGCGTCGCTGCAGCTTCATTAGTTGACAGACACACCGTCACGTTGACGGGCAGAGCAATTGACTATGATGGCTGATGTTACGGAGCAATTGACTATGATGGCTGATGTTACAGATCTAGCAATTGACTATGAGCTTGGCCATTGCATTGTGATGGACTATAATGGTCCCGGTCTCAGTCTTTCTATGAATTCACCTGAAAAATTTGTCTTCCAAAAGCTTGATGATGAATAATATTTTCACAAACGTGAAATAATCAAGACTGGAACCAAACTTTCCTGAATATTTCGGAGCTTGACAGCACGGAAATTATTTTCGATCTGCGAGCAACGAACTTGAAGTGTCGCCATTCAATTCTCGATAGAGATGATAGCTGAATATTTTTTTAAAATCTGAGTTCAAGAAAACATTTAATTGGTAATAGAATGCAGTTTTTCAGTGAATTACCTGGTGGCTCAGGACCTTCAGGGTCCACAGCTCGAAATCAATTGCATTCGGTTTGATAGCAATGAAGGCTTCGAAATTGCGTATTAATTTTATGCGTCCTGGCTAAAAATTTCCAGCAAACGATAATTTATTTAATTAAGCACCATTATTATTGTTTGATATCGAGGCACCGATATCATAAGCATGATTAGTATTGGGTTTTAAACTCTGCCGCCGCGACGACGGGAAATTAAGTTCCTTCTCCGCCATCGCTTGTACGTAAAGTCTCAAAGTTCAGAAAATCCGACGTCAAATACCGAACTGTACTCAGCAACGGCCCCTTCAAAAAAGAAGGAGTTCTTCAAGAATCTGTTGAATGATGTCACATTCGAAACGTCGTTAATTAATAAATTAAATTACTTCCTTGAACGTGAATTTTTATCATCCAACGTCCACTGAAGAATATTGTTTGATCCAGATAATTTAAATCAATGATTTCTCTGGTCGTTAACCACTCGTGTTTAAATAAGCTTATTCTGCTATCTTATAGTAACATTTTATGTTGTGGATACATTTTGTGATATGTACATAATCTATCCAATATGTGACTCGTGCTCGGGTGGACGTCCATTTCATTGCTGTTGATTATAATTTTACCCGTGGTGCTGCGGCATTCAGTCGACGAGAGCAGGCTCGGTCTCTATCTTTACGTTCAGTGTGTCGTCATCGGAAACGCGGATGGGAGGACATTGAATTAAGGTTCAGTGTGTCGTCATCGAAAGCGCGGAAGTGAGGACATTGAATTAAGGTTCAGTGTGTCGTCATCAGAAACGCGGATGGGAGGACATTGAAGTAAGGTTCAGTGTGTCGTCATCAGAAACACGGATGGGAGGACATTGAAGTAAGNGTGTGTCGTCATCGGAAACCCGGAAGAGAGGACATTGAATTAAGGTTTAGTGTGTCGTCATCGGAAACGCGGATGTGAGGACATTGAAGTAAGGTTCAGTGTGTCGTCATCGGAAACGCGGAAGTGAGGACATTGAATTAAGGTTCAGTGTGTCGTCATCGGAAACGCGGAAGGGAGGACATTGAATTAAGGTTCAGTGTGTCGTCATCGGGAACGCGGAAGGGAGGACATTGAATTAAGGTTCAGTGTGCCGTCATCGGAAACGCGGAAGTGAGGACATTGAATTAAGGTTCAGTGTGTCGTCGTCGGAAACGCAGAAGTGATGACATTGAATTAAGGGCAGACCGGCGGTGCAGACTGCGGGTCTCTTCTAGCCCCGGAGGTGGCCATGACGAGAGCGACTTGTGGATCTCGCTTGCTGATCCTGACCAAGGTTTTGGCTGTTCATTGTGTTTAGACTCCTCGGTTAAGGTTTCAGAGTACGCTCAAATCTGTTACAATTTAGTTATTGATGAAAACTTAATATGAAAATCATTATCATGTTGAAATATTAGTTTTGAACTGAAATTCATTGTTTCCGATTATTTCTATTCCTCTTCAATCATAAATCGCTAATCTTTTTCGAACCAAGAAGGAGAAGAGAAAGTAGCTTTAATCAATACCTGCACCGTACTCTGTTCTGAAGAGCTAAATTAGCATGGATTGATTGTTTTTAAATAAAGGATACGTCACCTCGTACATGAATGATGAATCAATGCATGAAATTAATGCATCCAGCTCAACCTGTCGTCGCTTATTTCAGTTTCCTGTACGTTAGCGCTGATTGTTGTATATCATAGCGTTGATAGTTGAAATAAATCGCAAAGGCATTGAATCGAAATTGACACGAATTTTTTCATTGGAAGAATTTGCTTAGGTTTCATAGTATTTGAGCATGCAACTAAATGTTTTAGACAAAATATGTTTTAGTAGGAAAAGAATTGTCGTGTCAGCTTGCGGTAAAATGTGAAGCTTTTCGAAGCCGCTGGCTGAAGACACAATCATTCACCCTGTCACTAATTGCATTATTGGAAGTTTTCTGCTGTGACCACGACACTGAAGAAATAAGAATGATTCCTGAATTTGAAGCTCTACGTTCGTACTTAGAACTTTTTTTATCGCAACGCTATAAATATAAGTTAACCTTAATGTAGGCACGCCTGATAGTGGTGCTGATGGCAGGAGCATTGAGACAACTTCAACATACCCGCATCAATGGTGGGGAAAGTTAAAATTAATATCCCTGAGCTATCCACCGTTGAACTTAGTAAATTTTTGTAGAATGATGACTTTCGAGCGTCGAACATTTTTTGGCCTATAAAGAACTTGGTTCTGCAGCTATTTTTAAAGGACGAAAATTGTTCCAAAGAAATTGTTGAGAACATCAATCATATCCAGAATGTTCCAATCACCCCCTACATTTTAATATCAATACCAATAGTATAATTCTATCGTCGCAAATCCCACGATGTCTACAATAATGTGCTTAAGCAGCGTCTTCCATTTTAACATGGGACTCGGCGTCAAAGACCCAACGTAAAACGGCGTGTAAAAGGACTTAATCTCACTATAAACAACAACCTGGAGTCCNCATTAGGATTATGGTGTTGTATGGGAGTGGCGGAGACTTGGTGATATTGTCGGATTGGTCATGGTACCTCACAATTAATATTTCAATTAACTGTGTAAGCTAATAGAGCTAAACAGTACTATCTTATTCAATTTATTTGTAATTGCAAGGAACCTTGTGGAAGCTAAAGGACGATCACTTATAAGCGACACCAGGTGAACTTGATTGCGTCGAAAATACATTTTAGAAGCTTTGATGGAGACCTGCTACAGTGATATAATCATTAATCCTTTGCTCCTCTGAGGACCAAATATCCTATAGCATTCAATCCAAAGGTGTGCATTATCATGGCCCCTGCCAACTGCTTTACAAATTCACTCATAAAATATTGTCCCACACAGCGTCAGGTTAACTCGCAGGATTGTCCCGCCCATAATATTGACTCTCCGCATTAGGTGAGGCTGGCGTGTAGTGTGCATGTGATGTATAGTGTGGGTAATTGTTAGGAAGCGTGAACATAATATCAGAGTAAGCAAGAATGGTGTCATGGCGAGACAAATTAGGGCGTTACGGTTAAAGAGCTAATGCACTCCATGCCGCAGCTGCATCGCATGTCAGGACCTACTTCAGTTCTGCGACCTGAGCCGCAGAAATACAATAGGACATTTTTGCATGCATTAGACTTTTGGCCTCACATCTGCCTAAATTATTTCATGTCAAGCTGGTCTGTAGAGCTCCTATGGAAAGACAAAAGAGCCTTACTGCTTATTTATGTTTTTTCTTAAAATATTTGATTTCTTGGCTATATTTTATATAAAATTAACAGCTAAGACAGGTCATAACACTCCCATAGTCATTTCATTAGATGGAAAACTGCGATCAATTGCCAAGAATTCCGAATTTTCTCTGAGGATGATGTCGCTGTTTCTTGCTTGTAGGGCGCTAAGTAAAATCACCGAAGAATCATCGTATTTTTTTAATTTTGCACACCATGTCACGTGCAATCCGTAAAGTTAATACACATCCTTGCCGCAAAGTTCTGACCCAAAGGATAGGTACTCACGACGCCATGTAAGCGGACTATTGAACACGATCGTTTCACCGACATTATGCTCAAGCAGACTATAGAACACGATCGTTTCACCACCATCATGCACATGCGGACTATAGAACACGATCGTCGTTTCACCGCCATCATGCACAAGCGGACTATAGAACACGATCGTTTCACCGCCATCATGCACTAGCGGACTATAGAACACGATCCTTTCACCGCCATCATGCACAAGCGCACTAGAACACGATCGTTTCACCGCCATCATGCACAAGCGAACTATATAACACGATCGTTTTTACATCATCATGCGCAAGCGGGCTCTAGAACACGATCGTTTCACCATCATCATGCACAAGCGGACTATAGAACACGATCTTTTCACCGCCATCATGCACAAGCGAACTATAGAACGCGATCGTTTCACCGCCATCATGCACAAGCCGACTATATAGAACACGATCGTTTCACCGCCATCATGCACAAGCGAACTATTGAACACGATCGTTTCACCATCATCATGCACAAGCGGACTATAGAACACGATCTTTTCACGGCCATCATGCACAAGCGAACTATAGAACACGATCGTTTCACCGCCATCATGCACAAGCCGACTATATAGAACACGATCGTCTCACCGCCATCCTGAGGTCGTCCATGAATCATTCAGCGACGAGCAATTCTTCGTCTTCAGGCCAGCACTGAAGACTAGCAATTTTCTGCGGCCCGGCATCAACAAGAGGGCCGCCATGCCAGACAATCGATGAGAAATAACAGGCTGCAAATACTAGCCTTGATTCCTACAGACTGGCAGATAATGTGTTTGTTTTAGGTCAAGGGGAGCGTCGCAGGTATCGAAAAAGTTAAGAAAATCAGCCTCTTACAATTTGAAGATTGAAATTTTGGTGTCTTAATGTTAATAGTGTTTACACTATAACGGGAAAATTTTAGTTCATAATTGCAACGAATGTTAGTTCATCCTGCATACATGTCAATTTTAAACGACTCTTGGAAGAGGAAAATCAGCCTCTGAGGAAAATCCACTCAAAAAATTTTTGTGGATGATTATATGGTTGGTAAAGTAATTGATAAGAAGAAAATGGGCCNCGGAGCAGCCGTTGCCGAGTTATGATGGAAAAAGTAAAAATTTTATGTCGCTCTGGATTTTCCCGGTAGTGAGTATAAAGTTGTAAGATACAAGTATCAATACGCGAAAGACGCGGGGTAAAACCCGGGGGTGGCCCCCCATTTTTTACTACAACAGCAAAGATACAAGTATCAATACGCGAAAGACGCGGGGTAAAACCCGGGGGTGGCCCCCCATTTTTTACTACAACAGCAACGAGTTATTAGCTTTAATCAAAAATGCAAAACATAGATGCGAGTCATGCCCGTTGAAGACCTTATGAACGAAGAGATGTCAACTCCACAAATTAAAAAACTTGAAGCTAGTTTTAAAACGGCAATATATCAGTTCATTCCTGAACTCGTCACGCACCACAGGCGACTTTTGGGCGGCTTTTCATCGGCCACCTTAGACCTACCTGTGATTTTCTGTGATGGTGCAAACATAATGTCGATCCACCGACGGTATAAGTTACTATTGTAATTTTTAGGAGACGTCAAACTATTTTAGACCGGCAGACTAACTATCATTTAATGAATATCGTTCACTTCCTAATCTGGCCTGATACGCAGCAAAGAATTGTATTTAATACGTGACGCCGTAAAAAATGCGATATATGTTAGATATATAGTCTCCTAGTCATGTACTAGCGCTCCCTGAGGAGGGAGCTGCGCTTGTGACGTAAGTTTGTTCTTCCTAAGTTCACATTCATTGTTTATTGTTGTAGGGAATTAGAGATATATAATTATAATTGAAATGACGAAAAAGTTGTCTAATTTAAATAGGAATGTTCACAATATCACCGCCATCGTAAGTCAGAGAAATGTTGACATGTACGGAGGTGTTGGTTGCATTTTTAGTTAGCAAACCAAAATCTGAATAACACGCATAAGAAGTGAATGGTATAAAATTGTTGATAATTGGTAATTTAAGTTAACCACACGAATTATCTCCTTCAGATACCCAAAATTTATCCATGTATGCAGAACTTTGTTTAAACTTGGTTTCCATAAGTTTGAGAGGATCGCAAGACTTAATTACACCTCAGGTACACTTAAGATACGTAAGTAAATGCACACAATAGTTATGTATACGTATATAATAATGATTTAGTTATATAATGCCTAAACTGGCAAATGAGTAGTAAAAAATTAAGTTTAAAATGTAAAAATTTGCGTTTAAAAATTACTTTTTAAAGGCAACACTTCTGAAGAATCCAGTCTCTCCGATGTTATACACACATTGAATTTCTTGTTTTATTTTCATATAATAAAAAAGTATAGTTTGGGCAGAGCACCAAACAGCGTGGTATGTAACGAAAAACTTATGGCGGGACATAAAATTCGAGACAAAGAAAATCAGTTTATTGAATGATGTTCGGCCATGTTTCTATTTTGTTCATTTGGATCTTGAGATGAAAGAGTAAACGCGCCAATCCCTCCAAATTCGTTCAACGAAGTGCCTGATGATGGATGACGTCAGAATCTTAGTGGCAGGTACAGTGGTGCAGTCAGGGCAGTTACATGAGACACTAGTGGCAGGTACAGTGGTGCAGTCAGGGCAGTTACATGAGACACTAGTGTCAGGTACAGTGGTGCAGTCAGGGCAGCTACATGGGACACTAGTGGCAGGTACAGTAGTGCAGTCAGGGCAGCTACATGGGACACTAGTGGCAGTTGCAATTGCAGTGACAGCTATAATCGAACTCGAAAATTCCGTTTACTGTTCATAAAACACATTTTCGTTAGTCTTCAAAAAGATTGTGCAGCGTATTATCTTACAGAGTTTTGGAAATCCTTATTTTTCTGCACAAAAAAAGTCTGTTCAGAATGATAAGAAAAGATCATCGAACAGTTAGGCAGTATACAAGAATCCAGTTTTAGAATTTGCGTTCATAAATACTAAAAACGATGCACGGTTGGATTGTGAGAATTGTTTGCACTTAGCATCAATATCAATAGATAACATCATTAACATGTCATCTTAAAGGTTCAATACATGTGGACGTGCTTGAGGTCAGCTTGTGGTAGAAGAAAGCATTCCGCTGTCGTCACTCGCCGTTGTTCTGCAAGATTTGAAGGTGTGCCGGTTGCCCTCTAAGCTCAGTTGACCCATTGTGGTGATGACGTTGAAACAAAGTTCAGTCGACGCTGATTCAACACCAGATGTCTGATGGGTACAGCGTGTGGCCACTGCAAGGCAAGGGCGGTTTTTCTTATTATGTGTTGCCGCTGTTGAGTTTGTGTGATATTCTTCCGTATGAGGATGTAGGTACAATATTTTATGAGCAACACTGTGAATGCGGTCAGAGTTTAATCTGTTTTAACAAGGTGGGACACAAATAAATTAACATCGAAGAGAGATAGACGAAGAAGGGCACTTAAAGTTGGATTCGTTCGAAAGGTTGGGTTGTTATAAGTTGACAGCAGCTTATGAGGTGAATGTACTTGGTGAACCTTGTTCGTTTTCATATTTCGGTTACGATTTGTTCCACATTTTTAGATTAGAAGTATTGAGCAACATTCGATAAGATTAGGCAAAGTGCTATGAGATAATAGCACATACAAGGATTCACCCATGGTTGAACTAGTAGCTATAAGGTTGACCCCTGAGAAGCTCATTTTCGCGAATGGAGCTTGTTTTTCGCCTGTGACGTCACTGATCTCAATGACGTCACAGGCATTAACCAATCACCGAAATGCGTTCTAACCAGCCAACCAATCCGTCATGGGAATGACGGGTTTGTTTACGTTTCTCGATCTACGTGACGTAAAAAGATAGCTGAACTGAAAGGCAGAACTTCTCGTGGGTCAACCTTATATAGTTTAACCAGGGATTCACCTTCACATCTCTTTTCAGACACCTGTCCAAGAGGCGCTCTGCGCACCACACCCGCAGGTTTCTTGTCAAATTGTGAAACGAAATATACGTATTCATCGAACGTTCTTTGAAAGCGAATCATCTGCAGTCTAATGACATTGAAATAAAAGTAAAAAATTAAATTACTGCAAGAAATTAAAGAATATCACCAATCCTGTTCCTATAATAAATAGCATAATATCGTGTATAGTTACAGCAGTTGTTATGTATGGCTGAACTTTGAACAACATTATGAAATATTAAGCTTGTACCTACTGCTGTTACTCTAGTAAAGGTTTTTCAACAATTATTAATGACAATAATCGAGAACTGATTCACGCGTTGATGCGAAACTCACTCAAAAGTATTTTTTGTATGCCACAGCAGTTTTAATCGTTTTGTATGCGACTTACATATATGAGTTTTGAAATCCATCATTAGCACAAGATTTATCATTAGCACAAAATTTGTCATTTGAACAGATTTATCATTACGATAACCAACGTTTCTCACCGTGTTTATAGCTTGCTAAATGCACAGAATTCGATGTAATTTTTAGATTATGTATCAAATTCAGTTGCAAAAGTTTCAAATGAATTCATGATTCGATTCATATCTTGAATATGAAACTCAAAACATGAGGGTGAATTTAAGGAAATAGTTTCAAGCTCGTGTCGTCATTCTTCAGAAGTTTGTATTTTGAAAGCGTGAAAAATCATAACTTTTTCTTGAAATTTTGATAAAATTAGGTGTAATTGCCTGAAAAGTTATTGTTGTAGAGAACGTTTTATAATTCTACATCTCGATTAGTGGATGGCAAAAGCAGTATCGAAACAAATAATCAGATAACGCAAATTGAAGAGTTTATTTAACACGTATCCAACACGAACATCAGCAATAACGAGAAATTCATTGGCGAGTTGTCACTAACGAGGATGAGGAGGTGTACGCATGCTTAATGGTCAGGCTCGGGCGAGCTGAACTAAGCGACAAGTGAAAGCTGAAATGCGCAAATGATGCCGTAAAAATTCGAGAATGTCGAGAATGGCTTCATATTGCGTCGATTTTAAAAAACAAGGTTGACAATAGAAGTTGATACACCTCATGTTGCCATCTCACAAAATAATGACATCTACTAAATTATACTAGACTATAATTTTTGACTGCATCGTCTAGCCGCAGACGTCATACCAATTGGGGGCAGTCCAATTTGGAACAATTTTATTTAATACATGAATAGCTATGCGTTTCCCGAATGGATTTTAAGGCACGATCGAGTGACGCTTTTATAATGTAATAAATAATAATAATAAATATGATATTTTTTTATTCCAATTCATAGATTTATGTAGTTCCACAAATCATTTTTACTGCGTGTGAAATCATATCAGTGCTGCATGGTTCTGTAAAAGAGATGAGGGCTCCAGCTATCGTCGGTCGGATGCTGATGGGCCACTGCAAGATGAAGATGCTGATGTTTTCTTGCGTGTGACGGTCTCGTTGAGTTCGACGTTGTTGTCAAGAGTGTCACGAAGCCTGTTGAATTCATCGCGGATCATGAGATAAAGCTGCTCGATTAAAATACTTTGAGACCTGGTCTGGTTGCGAGCTTGTCTCAGGTGGCAGGATAAACGGCTGCTCAATGTTGTAGAATATACTCCAATTTCTCTCATGTAGTCCCATTCCATCTCAAAATTCAGCAATCTCCGTGACATACTTGACAACAAAGTCTAACCCCGAATTATACGCAGCAACTTCCCTTGCAAAAAAGCGTGAATTCCTCAAGAATCTAGTGCAGTCTAAAAATTCTACTTCATAGGATGTTGTTGACTTTTTCATTATTTGGATTACATTAAAGAAATTGAAGGAACTATTAACGTTTAGTTGCGTTATACAGCTATAGGTATCCATCACAACAGGCACAGTTGTGCTACAGCTAGCTGTAGGCATTTATCACAACAGGTACAGTTGCGTTATACAGCTGTAAGTATTCATCACAGCATGTGAATACCTACGTTTCAGCCGTAGGTATTCATCACAACAAATATAGTTGCGTTGAACAGCTGTAGGCATTCATCACAACAGCTAGGTAGAGCTGCGTTGAAGCTATATAGGTATTCATTACAACAGGTAGTGCTGTGATACAGCTGTAAGTATTCATCACAACAGGTGTAGTTGCGTTGTACAGCTGTAGGCATTCATCACAACAGGTATGGTTGCATTGTACAGCTGTAGGTAGTCATCACAACAGCCTTGTACTCAACTGGGATAGCGGAGTCAAGCTCACAGAAAAGACTAAGCACGGACA
The DNA here is from genome assembly GCF_000764305.2 of Hyalella azteca. NCBI lineage: Eukaryota > Metazoa > Arthropoda > Malacostraca > Amphipoda > Hyalellidae > Hyalella > Hyalella azteca. The sequence continues at coordinate 33,085 of NW_025940908.1, forward strand.
CTAGAAAATTCGGGAAATTTCAACCCTCCTTCAATCATGGAAGATGATGCAGCTAGGGAGATAATGGCCGGTTTTATGAGTCTCAGTTAATTGATGGCATGCGTTAAACTCGCCAACTTCTCATGCCGCTGTGAATTACGGTAAATTAAAGCGAAAAAGATGCTTGGAACTATTCACATTTACTCAGAAATGAATTTACTCGAAATTTGTAGAAGGGTAATTAAAGCATCGAGATAATAAGACAAGATGGAAGTGTGTCATAAATTTTGTTCATTGTACATAAAGCATCTCAAGATGCCATTGAAAAAGTATTGCAATGACTTGAGGGCTGCTTTAAGAGTCTTATTCATATCATACAAATTAAATTTATATATTATATCTGAAAGATTTGAGCCCTCTAAAAATTGCAATTAACATTGTAAAAGAACATTTGGTCATCGCTTGCGGATGACTTCGTTTGCCTTCGTTGCTCCACATTTCTTAAGTAGAAGGTTTATTTGTTCAGAAATTTATTAGGTTCAAATTGCGGCAAAAGAGCTGTTTGAAATTCCCCCTTATATAATGTACAAAAATCAGCAAATTATTGAGCATGTTTATTCGCGAGAAGCGGCGACGAGAAGAACAAATTCCTGGCTGAGTGTCATGCAAGTTTCTATTTCTACACGCGGTATTTTAGAATGTTTTGTCTTCATTCCAATATCTCCGTAAAAGTCAATCAATTAATTAATTAATCAATTAATCAAATTAATCAAGTCAATTTATTAGGATTGCGTATCGATGAAAGACTCACCATAGATTTTACTCGTTTCTATTTCACATTTCAAATATTCAAAACTCAACTTTGACAATTAATGCACGATGCATTGCCAAAGCCGCTACTACCCGCCGCTTTTCCGATGTCTAATTAGAAGAAAATGAAATGCTTTCACGCTTGCAGAGTGACATTTCAAGATGACTGTGCAAATTTAGAGTTATTTCCTTTTCCCTTGATCCTATTGTGTAGCGTAATCAATCTCTTGCCTACTTCAGAATGAAAGCGATTTTTATCTAGTGTACTCAAATTTTTGATAAAAAAAATTTTGAACTGAAATCATCCATGTTAATATTAAATGCATTCATAAAAATTATTTTGAAATACATAGATGTGTCGGTACATGTACAATGAATATCCCTATAAGGATACTTGACTGCACACAGCCACCACATTATTCATCAGTAAGACCTAGTGCGTGAGGTCAGTTCATCGCCGTCCTACGGTCAGCAGGCGCGGAGTCCGCGGCAACTAAAACTACTTTAGGTAATGGATAGATACACTTGGGATCTTGGAGTTGCCAGACTTCAATACCTCTGTTAAAAAGTTGTGGGGCAATTTGGAAAATCAGGCACATAAATAGAGTACGTGATTGGACGTTTTGAGGTAACAAGACAATGCGCTACAATCACCTGCCTCGCCCCTGTTTACGAAAGTTTTTGTGTTGAACATCGAGTCAGATCATTGCTGCCTCGGAGCAGATATATTCCTGAAGGATAAATTATACATACATGCTCCCATGAATCGCCTGGGCTAGTAATAATAAAACATAGTTTGATCTTCCAAGTACATACTACGCGGGGGCCACGCAGCATGAATATGCCTTTGTGATACAAATGGAATGGACAGTCATGCACATAATATGAACATGTTCATGTTCTGGGAGTTACAGTTTATGGTTATTACTACGCTTTTGTATGCCAGTGAATATTTCTGTGACATGCAACTAGGCATATAGAGCACATATATGACGCGACTGTACATGCAAACGAAAAATAGATATCTTTCAACCCAAATTTCAATTCTATTGACTTTTGAACTGCGGAGGTTCTACCCGAACACATATCAGCCAGTAGAACAGTGTTGTACGGCTGTATATAAGCGCTTGTAAATCGTGGAAATTCTACTCCATTGGGAGCAATAGATCGTGCTGAGTTTCATCTCCTTATCAAACCTATCAACTCGTTTGTGAGGATAACATCGGCCAGAAACCACCTGGACCTGCGCAAAGCATGTAATCGGTTTGAAGCGAGGATGGCAGGAGCGAGGAAGGCAGCGATCACGGCCTTGAATGCGCCGCATCAAGCAGCGGCGCGCGCTAAGCTGTCGTGTGACGGGCGCTTGACAAACGGCCGGGCCGGGCAGTACGTCCCTGTATCTTGTCTACAGGCGTAAGTATGCAAGCCGCTGTATCTTGTCTACAGGCGTAAGTATGCAAGTCCCTGTATCTTGTCTACAGACGCTTTGGGCTCGCGTCGCTGGAACGACTTCGTTTGATTCGCTTGATTTACTGGTGGAAATAACCGATGCTGCTTAGCACTTGCAGTGATGGTTCCTAAATGTACGAAGGGGCGTTAAAAAAACTGAACTGACTATGTAAAGGCAAAGTTTTGGTACTACCGCAAAATCTAAGTAGGTGGCATTTGCAACAGACTTCCTTTAGATAGTGTGCCGCGCATTGATGCCTTAGTGAGACAGTGCTCAATTATCGAAAAAATTTAGCGACACTTATTTTGCGCGCTCATCGCTTTTTGAATGATGACTGATTTTCGTGAGCATCGTGCTGCCATAAAATTTTGCTTTCTTCTGTGAAAATTGGCCAGGAAATGATGCAGACAGCCTGGAAGGAAAATGATACGGGGAGAACGTAAGTTTTTGAGCTGTTTCCCCTATTCAAAAAGGGGAAAATGACAATGGATCTGGAAAAAAAATTAGCACTGAAAAAGTTGAAATAAATTATTGACCTGGAGATAGACGCAGAAGTATTTACGATGATACTTCTATGTAGAATTAAGTAATAAGTATGAGTATGTACGATAATAATAGAGGTTTTGGATAAATAAGTATCTATAGAGAAATCTGTCATTAAAAGGCAATATCTGCTTCTTTACTTTAACTAAAGCATTCAGCCTATTTCCAAGTACATTATTTGTCAATAAAGTAATATAATATAGCGATGTACAATAATTGAATTACTCAGCATTAAAAAAATGAACACGTAGAAGGCTAATTGGGAATTGCAGGCTTCAACTATTTATATTTTTTTAAAATCTTAGTTATTGTTGTTTAATAAGTGAAAAGAAATTACGCATTGTAAAAAGGAAGGTTATGTTGCATGACGATAACTTCTAGTATTTCTGTACTGTATATACTCATAATTGGAAACTAGAACCAACTTATGCCTTGAAGAAGTAAGTTGTCTTGTACTTGAACAACTGTATTAAGTATTTACTTGTTGAATGTATGAGATCGGAAAGAAGAAGAACGGCGATAAGTTTCAGGTTTTCGAACTAACTAAATTTTAATTTTAGATAACTTAAAGATGAATATGCTTGCAGATGTTCCAAGACAAACATGAGATTTTAAAACAGTGAAACAGCTCGTCAAATTCCCGGAACTGCGTTCTGTCGATTCAACCTATTATTTTCACGGAGTGATGACAACATTCGTTATCTAAGTATTTGTTTGATCGGAATGACTTCTAAAAAGACCTGATACAGCACAAAACGAAATTTGAAGCTCAATTTGACCTGAATACTTAATTAAGTAGAGACTGCGCCATCTCTTTTCCTGTTTAATTTGCATAGCTGGGAAAAAAACATTGATATAAAAATATTAACAATAAAAAGTTAAGATTCACACGAAGGCTGGAACATCGCATCGCAGCTCCAGCTCGACTCCTCAACAATGGCGTCTAAATAGACTGACATCAGACAAGCCTGTAGCACAGATACCAGCCTGACATTTATCCCCACGGGCAGTCCTGCCTACAATTAACACGAAGCATTTGAAGCTTCTCGTTGACCACGACAGAAGAAATCTCTTCGAATGCTTGCTAAATCTTTATTTAATCCTCATTGATGCCCCGCTGTAAATATATTTTTCATTACATCTTCAAGGTATCAGTCTCTCTGGAATACTTCTGCCAGCTGTCCGTGAAATATCGTGCAGTTCTCACTTCGACACAGAAAAGGCTACTTTAAGTATGAATACCACGAACTAAAACTGGAGATCAGCCTCCACTTGAATTATTTTGAAGAAACACACGCATAGAGGTTTGGGCTGTGGGATTGCGAGAGTGAAAACTTTACCTCGCTCTACAATCGCACGTACTGTGAGTAGAATAATGACAGCTCGTGCAAAGCACAATACGCGTAGAGGCGCGGGGTAAAACCGGGGGGCTTTGCGCCCCCCAAATCAGGGGTTTTCCGTCATTGGCAACTAGCGGCGTAAGAAACTTTGATGATAATAATCCCCGAACCGTGTTGAAAGATACTTTCATACTTAGCTATCCAGCAGCCAGCTAGGGTAGAAATAAGTACCTACTACATAGTGTTAATTAAATTGCTTTGAAAGCCTTTGATAAATCTTTTTATTTTGCATAACAGTCGCATAGGCCATAGTGATGAACCAGAGATTTTTTAGAATTGATCAGTTCATTTTTAATTTCCTTATTTTCTCAGCATTTAAACCAATTTCTTATGTAGGTATGAAAATGCTGCATGCTGGTATCTATGATATTTTACAATAAAATGAATAATAATAAACAGTGAGTCATTGCTCAATGCTCATATTTTTGCCAGTGGCCCGGACAGCCCAGTACCTAGCTAGTCTGGAACCCGATTGGAAATTTAAGGTAATGATCAGGAGTACTGCTTTTCAAAATTCTCACGGAATTACACCGAACCGCCATTGCACGGATTTTGTAAGAGATCTTGAACATTCTCACGGAATTGCTATGTTTTCACGATTCATCATTTAACCCTAGAAAGACCAACAAAAATATATAGCGTTGTAGACCAACCGGGTCATGTAGGCCCGATCCCTTTTTTTTTTGCAAGGGCTCTGTTATATCTCTAATATTTTCTATAGAAAGGGTCTTTTAAGTGCTAAATACTGAGAATATATGTTTTGAAGCATTTAGGATAATTACAAAATAAAAAATTTTTCTATTATTGAAAATATTTCTTTGTTCTAAGACTTAAATCATGGTGTATCCGTTTTCTTTGGGTTACATACAAACACATACAATAAAGCATTCTCTATTGCTGGCAATATTCTAATGAAATGCACGAAAAATATAGATAGATGAAAATATTAACCCATTCTATTTGAAAAGAATATGAAAGCATTAGTTTATTATCTTATTTTTTGCACTGAAGACATATATTGACGCTGTGTTCAATATCTAGTTGCTTCCACCTATCTTTGAGTTTCAAGTCTCCTTCAATATTCGTAAATGTGCATATTTCTTGAAGCAGTGAATCTCGAAAAAACAGTGAAAATGCAGAAGCGATGTCAATCATGTCATCCACAAGACGAATAGCATATCTTGTTGGCCCACTTTTTTCGCGTACTATGTTATGGATGCGTAGTCTCCCTTCCGAATCAAATTGTGGATTTGATGTCCAATTCTCAATTTTATTTTTCGATGTAAAACTCATCTGAGGGTTTTCATTTGCAGCCAAGGTTTGCTCAGCAATGCTTTGGTAATCATCTAATTCTTCATCCGAAATATCAAGAGCTGGAACAATTTCATCTATTTCACCATCATCATAGGATGGTATATAATCGTCATCTTCTATCTCATTCTCACTGCTGTTATTGTACAGTTCTTCAGCGAGTATCATCCTGATCTCTTCATCAGATAAAGATTTTCGGGCCATATTTTTTATGAAAAGTTCAGTGAGAAGGGTACAACCTCTCAAGAAGAGCAGTAGCAGTATAATGCGCATACAGACCGCCACTCTACTTTTATATGAAGGCAAATGGTACGAGTTTCAACATGTTACAGCATGCGCGCACATGTCACTCTCCCCTCCACCACTCTTACTGCAAATGAAGGCAACACATTATAACATGTTACAACTGGTCAGGATTCTCAACAGGACTCCGCAGCGCTTGTATCACTTAGGGGCCTCGGAGGCCCGCTTGGTAAAATGTGATGTAACACTAAAAATATCAAAAAATACTGCATTATTTTCAACAATTTTTGTATGGAGGTTACATATGTACTACGCAAATAAAGTCATGGAGTTTCGGCGTAATAAGTTTACAAGTTTCTAAAATATAGACTAATATTTCTTTGAAACGGGCCTATGAGGCCCGCTGGTCGTTCTAGGGTTAATGGTCTTAAGATTAGCGATGGACTGGACACACGTGTACCTACTGTTGCTTCCTGGCACGAGTGGCCCAGTGGTAAAAGTTCAGAGTACCAAGATTGGAGCAGAGAGGTGCGGGTTCGATCCCAGCTCTGTGCGCCAGTTTCTTGGTCAGAATCGGCCAGGAGGTCAGGCGGTTAAGCAGAGTAAATTTGAATCAGTGGGTTGCGATTTCAAGCCCGCAACAAGCTGTAGATGTCCTGCAATGTTAAGAATCGGCGACAGGCCTCCGGCCTAATAAGCGCCGAAACCGCTATATTATTATACAAGTGAGGGAATGAAGTGAAGTATCAATCGTCTCATATCATTCATAAGACATCTATAAGTGTACGGTATTGTACACTTGAGGGAGATTCAATAAAGTCTCCGAATCTTTATTCATTTAATAGCACGTGTATGAATTACATTTTCAACAAATTAATAATAATTAATAATAATTAAATATCAAACATATTAATTAGGAAATATAACTTTCATTCTATGACACCTTTTTTGGAAAAATGGACCGCTTTTAATATAAAATTGATGTCTACGCATTATAAATCGTACGAATTGAGGTGACTTCTAATTTAGGCTCAGATAATTTATTTTTTGAGTCCATCGACAAGGCAAATTATTTAATTCAATTAATGTTGAGCGCAATAGATTTGCCTGAATTTAGCTGAAAATTCCAATCATAAACATCGTAATAATTTTCTAATAGTAATATTGCGATTTCTAATCTGTTTATTTTGAAGTATCTTAAATTGAAGTGACAGTTAAAAATATAACTATTTATTCAAATATAAATGAACGATTTGAGTAGATTGAAGAAAACGCATCTCATGTTGAAAAACTGTTTAAATTTCAGTCAATCAAATATGCAGCAATATTTACCTTGATCTTCATTTTCCGGGACAAGTTAGGCAGAAAATCCGCTGAAAAATTAATTCTTGCATGCAAGCTTGCTCCAAATCTCACAATCCCCAAGAAGTGAAGCGTAGTGGAAGAAATTTCTCGAAATTACTATCGTTTGTTTTATTCTAAGTAAATCTTTCTAAGAAACTCATCTGACTTTCAAAAAATGACCATTATGTCTTCATCTATCTCATTCGAAGAGCGTAAGTTTCAAAACTGGGAAAGTTTGAATGTTTAACTTCTAACTAACTTTTTTGGTGGCCTAGCTCGGCTTTAGATGAGAGTCGTGAGGAGTTGAGTCTGCATGGCTACAATGAATTGCCCAGCAGACACAAACTACTGCCAAACGGTATAAGTGCAGATAGTGCTGAATGCAGAATAAGCATATGGGGACAGGAATATGCGCATGTCGATGGACTTAAGTGTAAATTGACGGTTATAAACGTAAGCGACGGATATAAATACATATATGGACGGTTATAAATGTAAGTGAGGAGTGATGTGGGGGTATAAGTGTATATGTGTGAGATGCATGAGTGTATGTGGACGTGTAGAAGTGTACATGGGGACAAGAGTCTGTTACGCGAGTAAAATCGATCACATGCTACAGGAATACACTTTTTGCGCACCCACAAGTGAACATGATTTTTTCGCATTTCGATGAGAAATTATTTGTTTCGAGTCTAAAAGATAGTACTTTTCGTTGTCGTTAGAATTGTTTGTAAATAAAATTTCTTTTTCAGGTGATAACCATGCAATCTAGTCATCTTATCTGCAGGTTACAAAAGAATCTTGCAAATTATGCATCCTGAAGGAAAACTATCTAAATTTAACCATGCATTGAAGTTTCAGTTCCTGTTGCAACTATATTGAGATTGTTTTGTGCCGCGTCAGGCATAAAAAATTCTCAACATTCTCACTTCCCAAAGAATAGTCAGAGGCTAATCATTGAGAATATCTGCAATTTTCCATGCAGATCTTAAGCTCTGATGCGCTGGCATTTGCATCATCGGCAGGTGCTCAGGTGCGCACAATTTTGCCTGAGACAAAGAACCGTAAGATCAATTTCCCGGGAGCATTGCGCTGGATATCTCGGCATGCATGCAAGATAATGCCAGGCGGGCTCCAAGCTCAAGCCTGACCATGCTCCATGCATGGCACAATCTTACAGGAGTCCGGAGACACAATCATGCAGGAGGTCATGCTCACTTTATGTTAGATGGATGTTTTCGGCAGATACTCTGTTATTAATTTGGAACACAAGTATTTCACTATTTAAATTTTTTCAACTTTGTGTAGTAGTCTACCTGTTGGAAATATTTTCGAGGGGAAAATGAGTAAATTCATTTCCTTAATACATGACTGAACCGTCTATTTTCGATATCTCTTGCATTAGTTCGTTGTTATTAATCACAGAAGTTAAATCAATGATACTCTCATCAAACTCATTTCTTAAAATTTCGATAATTTCTAAACCACAATTCAGGGAGCGGCTGAGAGCATCTGTGTTTATTATTCCTGCTTGAAACCAAGTCAATTCTAATAACAAGCTTAAAGGAGTTAACAATTAAGCGTTGATAGCCAAAGATGACTGGCGCTGTGAGTTGGCGTTGAAACCATACGCATAACTTTATTAATTTATCGCACTGTCCCCTGAAAAATAGGATGAAATTCGTGGCGAATAACAATTATATTCTGAAATTTATGATTGTGAGCTAAACTATGATCTGACTCATCAGCAATACCACTAACGCAGGAAACTATTTCACACATAAATACTTAATTACGTCAACATTCTTACGTAACCACTTTTCTTTTCTTTATACGCGTACGCGCGAGGTACCTTACTGTACGGCAGCAAGTACTGTACCAATTTGTCGATAAATATTTATTCATCGACAGATTGATTATTATTGAACTTCTAATATATTTATTTATATAAAATGGTCATTTTATAAAATTACAAAACGGCTTTACGTAAAAATTATTGCGTGCAATCCATACTATTTGCTTAATTGAACGCGCCTCGATCGTTTGCAGCATAATAATGAGTCTAAACACCTAGCAATTAACGCGAATAATGATGTATAAATTAAATTGTTCAAAGTAATATATGTACATTTTGTTGAAAAAGTGTTCATTTCATATTTTATTGTGAAACTGCTTCACGTAAAAATTAAGCACGCACAAACATGCAGCTTGCTGCTTTAGACGCTCCTATATTGCAGCTAAAAATTGAGCCTAAGAACGGAAAGGCTAAATTTGTTCGATTTTTTACCTGGACCTTAACTGAATTGTTCTGATCGGGAATAAATTTTTATTACCTGAACTAAATTGTTCTCAACTGAACTGAATTGTTCTCAACAGAACTAAATTGTTCTCAACAGAACTATATTGTTCTCAAGTGAACTGAATTGTTCTCAAGTGAACTGAATTGTTCTCAACTAAATTGAATTGTTCTCAACTGAACTGAATTGTTATCAACTGAACTGAATTGCTCTCAACTGAACTGAATTGTTCTTAACCGAACTGAATTGTTCTCAACTGAACTGAATTATTTCTCAACTAAGCTGAATTNCGGAATAATTGTTCTCAACTAAACTGAATTGTTCTCAACTTAACTGAATTGCTCTCAACTGAACTGAATTGTTCTCAACGGAAGTGAATTGTTCTCAACTGAACTGTATTGATCTCAACTCAACTGAATTGTTTTCAACTGAACTGAATAATTGTTCTCCACTGAACTTAATTGTTCTCAACTAAACTGAATTGTGCTCAACTGAACTGACTTGTTCGCAAGTGAACTGAATTGTTCTCAAGTGAACTAAATTGTTCTCAACTGAAATGACTTCTTCTAACTGAACTGAATTGTTCTCAAGTGAACTGAATTGATCTCAACCGAACTGAATTGTTCACGACTGAACTGAATTGTTCTCAACTGAATTACTTTGTTCTCAACCGAACTGGATTGTTCTCGACTGAACTGAATTGATATCAACTGAAGTGAATTGTTCTCAACCGAACTGAATTGTTCGCAACTGAACTGAATTGTTCCCTCATGAAATGAATTGTTTCCTCATGAAATGAATTGTTCCCTCATGAAATGATTTGTTCCCTCATGAATTGAATTGTTCCCTCATGAAATGAATTGTTTCCTCATGAAATGAATTGTTCCCTCATGAAATGAATTGTTTCCTCATGAAGTGAATTGTTCCCTCATGAAATGAACTGTTCCCTCATGAAATGAATTGTTCCCTCATGAAATGAATTGTTCCCAAGTGAACTGAATTATTCCTAATTGAACTTAATAGTTCTCATTTATGCTGCGGGCGGACACTCAAAGCTCGCCCAAGCGCGCGTAGTGGCAGGTCTCGTCGATGATTGACGGGCTTGGCTAGAAAAACTGTCAGTTATTGGTCAGTTATTGGCTGACGGAGTATGAAACTCTTAATTATTATCTAAAATACGGCCCTAGAATTGGAAGGTAATTCTTACGAACCTTCCATGACTTGCGCGGGCACCCATAATACTCTAGTAATTGTACATTTTTTAGGGTATTCAAAGAATATTTTAGAGTTTCCATGTTTTTGTGCCAATAATTAAATGAATAATTATTTGGTTTTGTTTTCAGCAAACGAAAAAGATAACAACATTTCCATTGATTGAAATTAGATAAAACGCAAGCACTTCATTCTCAGCAATGTAGGGAGAATATCCCTTGTGTTTTGGCTCAGGTTGGGAGCCGCGAGCTGCCCTTTGGGATTTTATCACTACTTTGATTCATCATAACTCCGCTCGTAAATGAAATATCAATCTGAATTTTTCTTGCTTCTTCAGATATTTATTATTAATTTCTCTACAAAACATAATATATGCAAACTTTGTATAACAACAGTTATGATTGAGGAAAATGTTGTACGTCGCTTTTCATTTTACAAGCTACTTACCTAAATTTTGGTGACATAAAGAAGTATTACTATTTATTCTTTATTGATCGGTATTAAAGAAATATCTCAATCAACATCCATTTGTAGATATTTATTAAGAATATTGTGTCATCACAGCTGAATCGGAGATATCTCGTTCTCTTTGGTAACTGGCTCTGAGCATATTACAAGTGTCGTACCTTTCATGCGATACCTTCATTCGGGGTCATAAATCTGCTGGCGTGAAGAGGGACTGCCCTTGTCTACTCCCTTCTTTGGGTGTAGAGAGAGAGAGCCTCTTTCCCTCTTACCCTCATGACTATCCCTCTTACCTCTCATGGTTTTGACTATCCGTGAACGTGTTGGTAATTTCCTAATTTCTTTGGCTGTATATCATGCGCGTTCTTTTTCTTTACACCTATCGGTTGGTCTGAATCTGTAAAAAGTTTGAACCTTTGAACCATTGAACCTTTCTGGTGAACTCACCGATTATCTATGGCCTACTACGTCAGTCTATTATTTGGCGGCCATATCTTCGTAATATTTTATTTCTTGTTTGAGTGATCACTCGATCTGGGTTTTCATTGTGTTTATTTCAGTTTAAATCACTTGCTCTAACTAGGCTTGGGATGCTCACTTTGATTTGAATCTGGCCTCCGCCTTTTACTGGGAAAACTTAGCCTCTTGCCAATTAGCTTTAATTGAATACATAAATAGAAATTCCTACCTTGACAAGAAGAACCGAATTCTTCCTCAAGCTTGATTTATTATTTGCTGCGCAGTCTGCCTTTAATTTATTTGACTATATGTGTTTTCCTTTTATAGTGCCTCTTGATTATCTCGTGAAAGTATATGCCGCTTAGTCGCAAATATTTTAATGTGGGTGTGAGAGGTTGCAATAAACTACTGTGATACAGTGAGTTACAATGTTTGGTTCTTCAAACTTATAACTTGATTCAGATTTATGTTACAGGCATTATCCCATTTTTTCTCATAGAATAACTGTTAATCTGGAAGGAGGACTGTCTGCATCCTTTCTGGTACGAGGTCGTGACAACTTAACTATCATTTTGCTACTTAGCAGTTTTGAGGTGAGATGTATCAATGCATCATTTGTTCGATTATATGCAATGTCATGCGGAAAGTCAGTGTGTGATTGTGATTACATTCATTCATTCTGTATTCTTTATTCACAGTCTACAAAAAGACCTATTCACAGGCAGCATTCTCATCCAAAGCAAATTTATCACACCATATTCGAGGCCAAATAATTACGCTTTTATTGAGAGACACATTATTACGCTGACAGCCGAAGCCCATTTAACAGATTAATATTGAAACCTGAATAATTTTCACAGTCTTTTTCGAAGCAGAATTAATACACTAATATGCTAAGGCAATTAATCTATGCATATCGTGATATATATGTCTGGTATACAAATGTAACCGCAATCTAGCGAAAAATCCAGTATTTTTCTAAACATTGAATTTTTTCATAAAAATATGTCATTCTATTATATCAAACTTCATAACGATCATTAACTATGCCTGAAACTGGCATACGCTCTGCTTCAAGTTTGCAATATTTAGTAACAATTCTAGCGTCAGTCAAGGTTCGTTGACTCTTATGACAACATTATTCTTATTTGAATAAATTCAAGTATAAAATGATTTCATAAAAAATGATGATTCCAGCTACTCTTGGGATCATCAAAAGACACTCAGTCATCTCAAATAAAATCATATCCATGTTTTCTTTAGTTTACAAAAAATTATCAGATCCATCGCATTGAATAAGCTCTGACATGTCGCACTTGCACATGCAGCATGTTGCACGCTCTACACTCCGGCGCCTGGACGCTACAGGGAGCGCGTGGAGACAGCGACCTGCACTGCGCACCGACGGCTGCGGGAGCAAATATAAGGAGACACACGAGCTCTCATCCATCCACGGCTCGGGCAGAGACACGGAGCAGAAGAAAGACAATCTCGAATTTACGCGTCGCGGAGCGGGGAGTAAGGCATAAATCGGGCTCTGATCTGGACGCTTTTGGTGTCTGAATGCCAGGATGCAAGCTAACAATTTGTGGAAGCAACTATCTCCATTTCTAGTAAGCTGATGCCCTAAAGCAAAAGTTAGTCTGTTCTGGCGTAATCGGTAGTGATTTGTCTGCCAGTGGAGAAAGTTGTTATTCCGACCCTCCAGTTGTTGTTGTTTATCTAGATCAGTGGTTCCCAAACTTTTTCTGGCTGGCGCCCCCTTTGGCTCCTTAGTGAATTTCTAGCGCCCCCCACAGACACATATAAAAACATACGCCTCATTCTTGAAATTTACATAGCACGCTGCAATTTTAAAAGATAAAGGTTAAACACAAATGTGTATTTCACAAATAGAACCCCATTTAGTGAACCAATATGTTTTTCAGCTGTTTTAACTGTTTCAGCACTAGAAACCTAGAACGTCGTGGGCGAATTCACGGCCAGACTCGTGGCCGGTCTCACGACCAATCTCCAAATTCAATCATCAAGAAAATATCTCCCAAACTAATGAACGCAGCTCTATGAAACTTGGAACACGTATTCATCAGAAGCTAACGGCGATGTTTTGCTGGTAATTTTTTCCACCTTCATTCGTGAATTACTTGTATATTGCGAAACAGGCCGAAATTCGCAGTAATCAAAAATTTTTTTTTCGAAACTATTGCACAGATTTGAACGAAATATTGAATGTACATTTTTATGTACCAAATGGTGATTTTTTAGCTTATTCATTTTTTTCGATTATATCTTCGTTTGCGAGTATTTTTTTCATTTCACCGTCATTCTTGATTTCACACTTCCGTATATTCGGCCCGTATCGCCGGGTAATTTGTCACTTAAATTCGCGGTGATCAAGAAATTTCATCTAAACTACAGAACAGATTTCAACGAAACTTTGTATATAAATACTTTACCTCTCAACTGTGATGTTTAGCTCGAAACAATTTTTCTATTTTGCTTTCGTTCGCGAGTTATACAGATATAGGAGGAACGACCGACTTTTCTACCGGCCGGTTTAACCAAGAGCCTTTATACGTATAGCCGTACAACTCGCAAACGAAGGCAAAACGAAAAAATTGTAAACATCACCGTTGCTGAGGTTAGGTATTTAAATCCAAAGTTTCGTTCAAATTTTTTCATTAGTTTGGAAAAAATTTCTTAATTGCTGCGAATTTGAGCACGTATTGCTGTTTAAATCACGAATGAAGGTGAAATGAAAAAAAACTCGCGAACGAAGGCACAATCGACAAAATTTTCACGAGCTAAACATTACCGTTCGATAGTTAGGACTGTAAATTAAAAATTTCGTTCGAATCTGTTCAGTATTTTGGAAGAAATTACTTGATCACTGTGAAATTCGGCCCGTATTGCCATATAACTATAGCAAAAACAAACGATGGCGAAATTCAAACAATTTTCACGAGCAAAACATTATTGTTAGGCCCTAATGAATACGTGTACCATGTTTCATCGAATTAGGTTCATTAGTTTGAGAGATAATCCTTGATCATTTAATTTGGAAATTGGCCGTGAGACCGGCTGCGAGTCCGGCCGTTAATTTTTCCGAGACATAAACCCAGGAGAGGTTAAAAAAAACAGATCTGGGTGAAAAAAACCATCGCTGGGAGTCATGTGCTGCACGTGTTGTGTACAAATCGTCAAACAAACGTTCAAACTTCTAACATTGACTTCGGACTACCACCCCCTTATCGCCCCCATACCACCCTCTTCTTTCTTACCGCCCCCCAAAATCTTTCCACCGCCCCTAGGGGGGCGAGATCGCCCACTTTGGAAACCACTGATCTAGATAATCTATTTCTTTATGCCGAACCTTCTATATTTTTTTTGGTCTCAGAAACCAGTCAATAAGCAACACGAAACCGCGTGTTCTTCGACGGTACAACACCTATCTAAAGAATCTACATAAGTATCTTTACACCAGTCTTATATCATTAGTCTGCTTATATCGCAAGTTCACAAGGAATTTAAAAGCAAAGAAAACGCCAAGAAAATTCACCATATCGATAAACTAAGACTTGACTAAGATTTCACTTGAGGCGAAATTATCTCAAACAACTTGCTAACTCTGGATGACTCTTGAGACCTGCTACAGGACCGCTGACTTTGTTAGGCTACTTATTCCAAAAACCAATAGAAAACCAATTGACAGGTCAGAAAAGTTCGAATACGAGTCAGAGCAAGAGAAATAAATTGATCAAATAAAATTACGTGATCAAATAAAATTAAGAGAAAGAACAATAATTCTTTTTTAGAATCGAAGTATATTCGAAGTTCTAGCAGAAATATTCCTTTCAAACTGCGCAATAATTTATTATTGTGATAAAAGTAACATAGATCACGTATAGTAGATTAAAGATAAAGAAATAAAATAAATGCAGTTATTCTTCTCATCCATAATTGTCTGAATAAGACAGGATAACTAAAATTAATCCACAAATGTTCGGAATAAAAATATTTACCTAAAGGAAAAATTAAGCTCATCAATTTTGAAGGGATGGATTCATGAAGCAAATTGAATATTTATATATCTGTAAAACGAAAATACCGGCCACGTCAGTTAAAAGTTATGATATTTATGAAGACGTAAAGAGAATGAACACCGACACCTTCACTAGCATTTGGTTACGCATGAATCATCAGTGAAAAGATATACGAATACATGTCTTTGTTGTACATCAACGGGATCATCAAGAGCAACCCTGGATGAGTGGAGCTAGGGAGATATAGGAAGATCCTTTGTACAGCTAGTCTTGTACAGGATCGAGTTCGTCAGAAAAGGGTTAGAGGGGTCATAGACGAATTCAGAGATATCGATAAAGCCTTGAAGGGATCGATATTGGCAAGTGCAGACACTTCAATAATGAGATAATCGGCAAGTTTGGAGACGATAATTATAGGGTCATCTGCAAGATCAATGACATCAATTAAGAGATCATCGGCATTTTCAGACACATTAATGTAAGGATCATTGGCAAGTTTGAATGAGGATCGGTCGTCCATTAGTCTCAACACAATGGCAACTCTATATAGCAGAGATACTAACCTCGATCGTCTGCCCACGTAAACTTTTTGCCACTGCAGTTTCAGGTAAGCATTCCAGTCAATTGCCTATTCCATCGAGCATTACATCTCGCATTCCTCGCTCGATGTGAAACACAAGCCGGAGAGAAGACGAACCCTCCAGAACGCGAGCAAAAATGCTCACGATGCAAACTTTGAAGCGAGCATATTCGGCAGCTCGGAAGCGATCAACTTCTCCGTAACATAACATATTAGCTCGGAGGAAGTGCAGCAGTTCTTTGACTCGACGCGCGGCGAACTCGCAATCTAAATTTCCTTCGCATTTGCATGAGAAGGAGAGATGCGGGACGCGTTTCTTCCTAGCTGCCCATACGAGTAAGGATGCATTTCAGCCCCATGAAAGCTACATTTGAAATTAGGTTTACATATAACCCAGATATAATTCAGTTTTTAGTTTGATTTGCGACTAAATGATGAGGCGCTTCTATTTTTCGAGGCTCAAACATGAACAGATGGATTCTAGAAGTTCCTACCGAACTAAATAATTTGAAAAAGAGCTTCAGCGATCGTTGGAGTAAAATCTGTTAAATAGAAATAAATTAGAAAATTTGTATTCAATTCAGCAAATCCATTTGACAATTTTCAGCGTCGGAGGCAAAATTTAATATAAAACATTTCTTTCTGTCTCATTTCAATAATCGCTTTCAAATGTCTGATAAAACTATAAGCGTACAACAGTGAACGGGCGGAACGAAACCCGCTTCCGTTGCTCACGTATCTTTTTCAGCACTCAATCATGAAACAAGTTCACGGCATTGCCCAAACGCTGTACGGAGACACATGGATGCAGTTTATACCATTGAAAACAACAGTAAACTCGCGGGATAAACGCCCATATTTGCAGGAAAACAAATTTCGTTTAAGCGAAAATGATAAATACCCAACAAAAAAGGCACAATTTAAAAGATGGAGCCCACAAACACTACACTGTTTCACTGTAATTCTACGGAAGCGTTCCTCTTGGAGCGAGACTGGATGGTCTGCATTATATAGCTTGACCCGCCGGTAAACACGTCTTCAACCATGAGTGTGATGGATGCCAGCGATTAAACGTTGCTGGTGATGAATAAAACGGTACCCGCGCATGAAAAACATGTCTTTGCAGTGAGAGTGATAAATTGGAGTGAGTAAATGGCGCCAGCGATAACTATATGCTAACCGAGGCGAGTTGATGGCGAGCGTGTAGCTCTGTTCTGAGCAGACATCTTCACAGAGACTTATTTATATACGAGCCGCGATCGCCTCGGTACAGTCGCACGATGACGACATTTCCACCGAGAAGAGAACTGATGAGCAGATCTTAATCTCTAATCAACAATTTAGGAATGGTCAGTGTTATGCGATGATGGTGAAAATAATGCAATTAAACTATGTTGTATTATCTACGTATGTGAAGCCCGTCGCACACGCAGGCAACAAAGTGGGTAAATTTTACTTGATCGCTGTTAAGTTCTGGTGTTTGGGGGAAATAGAGATGTTGTCCAACACTTTTTAACAAGCTGTTGATAATAAATTAAAGAAGTAATGCGAGCTAAAATAGAGAGATATATAGTTATGATGACGTCACCGTCTGAAAGTGGATCTGATTTCCTTCAATCATGGATAACGCGGTCATCAGAAGAAACTTAAAAAGTATTTCAGTACGATATAAATATCAATATCTACTTCAAATCATGGCAACCAACTGGAACAAACATATTCAAAAATTCATGCTAGTCTCATATGCCGTTCTAAATTCATCTAAATATAACCGAAGCACATTGCACGTTGTTGTAATGCTGCAGTGTAAAGACTAAATAATAATTGTATTTAAAACCATCAATTCCAAATATTTGTTCTAGTACATCACGAATGAGTACTTTCCCGGATGAATATGGTATTATGCTAATCAAATTAAGGAACAAATTTCTAGATCACTAATTAAGATACGCCTCAATGAAATGGAATGCATAATTATTGCATTCCATTCCCACTCTGCAATATAATATTGCAATATTCATGACCTGGTTGGTCGATACTGCAAAATTGGCCTCACGATTTTTTATAAACTCGTCTGCCTCACCTATACGATATCTTCTACGTCATGCTCAAAACTGTAGTCGAGTGAGCTTTCTCCACAATGGAGGGATATTAGCGCGGTCGTTCGGGAAAAGCTTCCTAGTCGAAGTCTTGTAAAGTAATATAGATATCATATTTAGCTCTCAATCCACAAAATTATTTAGTGAGATAACAATCATTCTCGCACTTCAGAACAGATTCATCATTAGATACTTCATTTACGTAATGACTTGTGTCGCGCTCTCAGTCACCATCATGTTCACCGCACGTCACTTCATTGACGTGTCCGCTGTCACTCACTTCAGACGAGTGGCTTCAGACATCACTCGATAACAATATATTTACGATCAAATCATCATATTTGTTAAGCACTACATATGAGTACACGGCTACCAGGTGTAGAGGTTCGAGAACTCCACGAAGACGGGTTGTTACTGACAATTGTCAATATTCAAATGTTTTTGCATTAGCTCGGCTGTATTAGTTCTCTCCCGGAGGAAAAGAGTTCCTGAACCACAAATGAACACTTATAACGCGTAACCGATACGTCGACAAAAATAACAATATGTTCAAAAGAATCAGACGTTCGTTACTGAACAGAGTTTTTGTGTGTCCTCTGGTCGTTTCGGACTGTTCGATAGCTGAGTTTTACATTTTTTTTAGTAACTTTACATGCAGAAAAACCTGTAAGAAGCTAAAGTAAATCGAGCCCACATATTACATGATTCGTATGAGCAACGTTTGTACTGGTTAGTGTCCATACTATAGTCGACAATTACACGTAATTATTTTAATACTCAGAAAACTTGAATGAGAAATAAATGCAATTTTTTATCTATGACAGATAAATATTTGAGAACTGACTGATGGCTGATATAATCAATTCACCGGTAAAGGGAAACTTACATTAAAATATATCATAATTAATTTTAAATGGTCCTCCTTAGAAATACTCCACACGGAGAATTTCATATAAAATTAGCAGCTAGAATAGCCGTGCTCGTATATCGTATGTTTTGTCCCGTTTAGTGCTTGCACCGTATGATGACGTCAATGTTACGTCAATATAGCGCTGATAATTTAGGTATATCAGAGGGTTATTGCTTCCCTATTGAGGACGCAGTTATGGCGACATATGTATGACTATCATTACATCATCATAATGACGACAGTTATTTATTACGGAACAAGCGAATACCGTATCGTGTTGGTACATTAAGACGACCAATGTCATATTCATATACGTCGCCACAAGACAGGAAATAGAGATGGATGTGTCAATATCGATGCACGAACTATGGTCCCTCATTAAATGTCGTCTCTAATGTATTACCATTAATAGAACAAAGCTAGCACTATTGTCCATTACATATAAATTATAGTGCAAGCATGAGTGTGTGCAATCCATCTCCCTCGACACCGCATAGTTATGCTTCACAGCCTTCCAGATCAACCATTTTTATATAATATTATAGTTCCCTTCAGATGCTGCAGGGCTAGCATCTCTTCTCGTAGCTTTGAGTCGCGTTTGATATCCAGCAGTGATAGATAAATAGGAAGAAATTTATCTACATTGTATACATTTATCACGCTGGAATAAATCGAGCATTCTACATGTATTCAATTACAATGCGTTAGGTCTTGAGTAAGAATTGCTTCTAATTGTACTGCCTATCCTAGTCACTTCTAAGCAAATAACTCAATAAAGGAATGTATTGTTAAAAACATCATTCACAATATTGTATAGATATATAACTGCAAATCAGTGTGCTCGTGCGAAATGCTAAAGATTTGTTTAAATAATTGTGAGAACCTGGAGAACTGCAATTGATGGGCAACTGCCACTTTATAATTACGAGGTGAAGGCGCATATAGGGTAACATGAGGCAGCGAGCCCACTGCGGGTCACGGGCCCATAGCGGGTTTCTCGCGAAGTATGGCAGATATTGGTCCGTGTTCTCTACCGTCGGTCGACAGTTTCACGGAGATGAAGTGTACGGATTTAGGTTTTGCTAAGTGTTTGCGTTATTAAGTTATTTGTGAATAACTGTTTTAGCCCAGATAAAATTTTTTTTCCTGCTAAATAAAATTTTTTTCGATTACTGTAGAAGAAGCTTTTGAAATTACTGTGAATTATATTTTGAAAGTAATATTTATAGGGATAATTTTGAGATCAAATTTAGACTATTAGCTTTTGAAATAATATGTTGACATGATATAAACTGAAATGATACCTAGTTAGGAAACGGGCCCACGCGTGACACGGGGCAAAGCGCCCATGCGTGAAGTCATGTGTTATACATCATTAGATTTGTCTCAATGACTTTTTCAAAACTATGGCTAGCTTTTTGAATTACAAATTACACTTCATATTGCATGATTTTTTTATTTGCCGCCTCAAGGCAGCAGGTTTAGTTTCTAGTTATGCGTATTTATGACCCCTTATCGAGTTATTGACTCTTGCCTTGCCAAAAGTTGATTTCTATCAACACCAATGAGCCAAAAGTTGATGAGTTTTTATGGTGTTGGCTGAAATCACGATTAGGTACGAATTCACTGCACATAATATCTGGATTATGGAGGAAACTGGAACGAAGTTTTTTTTTGGTAACTAAATATATTTTTTATAGTCAAGGATAAATTTTTTCATGTCAAGGACGATTTTTTATAGCAAGGATATATTTTCAAGTCGCGGATATATATTTTTATGTCAATGAAATATTTTTCTTCACGTCAGTGATAGATTTTTTAAGCCAAGAGCATATTTTTTCAAGTTAAGGATATGATTTTTTGAGTTGTTAGTAAATGAATGAATGTCATATTTTTTATTAAATTTTTCTTATTTTATCTGTAAAGTGTTGTTTTGTCATTTTCAAACGAAACATATGCAATTGTGGTAAAGGGACCAAGGGTGGACGCCTTGACCCAAGCCCATGGGCCCATTGGCCCAGGGGTGGAGCAATGGGCCCATTTTGACACTTTTTCCATAATAGTGTTTCATTAATAATTGAATAGCTCCATAGGTGTCTAATTCACATTATACATTACTCATTAGTTGTACCTTTAAACAAAACAAAGAACCACCTCGTAGCAATTAAAACTTCATCAAAAATTTAGTTTAAAAAAGGCAGGGGGGGGCGCTACACCATGTTGCCCTATATTGCTCAAAAGAGTTTTTAAGATTTAATAATAATTAGACTGAACACCGACTGGATCAAAGGCTTCGCAATGATCGCAGAATTTCAGAAGAATGATAATTTGGTTTCAACGAAGTATAGGCAATTGATTAATAACATTGTTTGACAAAGTGAGGACATTTGGAATTTAATTTTTTTCAATAACTGCTTTCAGATAAGGATATTGAGATTCCAATAAGGCAATAATACTCAAGAAATGTGTAAAGGGAATTGAATTTGAATGGCAGGGCTCATCTCACCTGTTGGAAAGTGCTCGGTTAGAAGATAACTATGAATAAGCAATAAAGAAAATTTGTTGTAGCTGGTCACGTGCTGTTGCCCAGTCACAATAAATAAACGGTACATTTTAATAAGAGTATGGAAGCTCAGGATTAAGCTAACTAAAAATGCATGCTTATCGTCTGGTTGTTATTCAGATTATTGCTTATGATTGTCTTCGGATCTCGAATTACAGCATCTTCAATCAATTCACTTGAATACATTTTTTATATATCATTTGATCCAAGTATTTTAACTCAATCATTGTTCTGTGCGTCTATGAAATTGCGAATAAATGGTCCAGTTTCTTCTAAATGAGAAATTTCGTGATTTTGAATGTGTTTAGGATTACCAGCACGGAACGGTATAATGTATGCGTGCTTGGATTACCATACAATTTTACGATTGCACTGCGTATTATTTGGACGCAAGCCCAGCGCGCTCCTGTCCGGCGTTCATCAGAAAAAATGAGCTCAGAATCATGTTTGCAATTTGCGCGCCTTCATCTGGACCAGTGTTGGGGATTAGTAAATAAATAAATAAGCATTCTTTGACCCCAGCCTTCATCTGGACCAGGATTACGGATCAGTTTGATCAGACGGCACGACTCCTCGCCAGATTGTGGATCAGACAGGAGATAAGGTTAAGCTATAGGCAGTAGCATCTTGCTGGTGAGAATGGGTGAGGTGGCTCAAGTCGTGTGCAAGGATTTGTTTGCTTTTGTTATCTTAATTATATACAGCAGTATATTTTTCCTGAAAAACGCTCTCCTATCGTTGCTACCTGAATTAGTGTAAAAAATATGGGCGAAATATCGGGGCCATATGGACTACATTTAATTTAGACCCCCTGCCAAATAATGCAAATGAAGACAATACCACATCGGAAAGAACAACTATAAATATTTTTTCGTCTTTGAGGTTTTCCTTGGAAATGACAAGAAATTTTTGTCACAACTGCATTTCCAACCATACATTTGGACGACTTTGGCAAACACTGCTGTGTTTGCTCAAGTCGTGCTTCCTGATGAAATGAACGAGAACTGATTGTGGGATTGACGAAAAAAGTTCAAAGATCGACGAAAAAATTTCAACGGCACGCGAAGTATTTCTCACATTTGGAAGCTTATATATGTTGTAACGATTATAGATGTCTTTTATATTGATCCTTTTTTAGATCAAATGGCTTCAGACTACCGTGCGCTGTTGCCGGATCCACTCTGTATTGCGGGATAGTAGCTCTATAGGATCACTTGATCTGCGCCACCATACGGGACAGGTGTGTACTGCGCACGGGATAATTTGATATTTTTAAATAGGACCATTATTGTGAGCTTCATTGTGACCTGTAATATATTTGTGGGATGTCAACCTGTATGGCTTAAGGTGTGAAAAGGTTTTCTTACTTTGTGTGATTTAGTTTTAGGCATGACCCATTGTGTACGTTTAGTGTCTGTAATAGTATCTATTATCTCATACAGAGATACCTCGAAGTCTTGATCAGAAGTCGTGACCCAAATCTTCAACTTACACGCACTCTGTTTATCTTACCGTCATTGTTGAATGAAATTTACGCATTGATCGTCCTCATTCTCCTGTCGGTTACTGTGTTGATTTGCAAGAAGTGTAACGGCCCGTGGTTGGGTTATTGCGGATTGGACAAAATATCACGTTACGCCCAGTTGGTACTGGCCCCGTAACATTGTAAGGGATCAATAAAGTGAGTTCAATGGCTTCATCTCACAGGCTTGCCATTTACAACTTTCGACAATCATGCGAGCCGCAGCATCCGCAGGTCTGAAATGAAACAAAACACAATTAACTTCCTATAAAATAAGTATCTTGTTCAGCATATATAACAAATTCTATCATTATTGTTTAATTAGGCCCTAGGGTTATGAAAGAGACATCTAATGCGAACGATCATTCATGCGTTCACTCCTCAACTTTGAACAATGATTATTGAACTGATCTGATCATACACGATGATCTGTTATGTAAATTTGTGACTGCGATGCGATGCTTCATAGTTTGAAAAAAATTCTAATTGAGAATGGCAGCAATTAATTGGAACCATTAAAGGCATTTCTGTCCTGCCTATCTGACAGCGTAAATTTTTTCGGTATGCATCTTTGCATTGCACTCCATACTATTTTGTCTGAAACGTTCATACACGATAATTCGAATATAGTGCGACTATATCGTTACAACGAACGTCTGCGATACAAAACGAGGAGTAGTGAATGAGTTATGTATGCTGCATAAATTATCATTAATTGAAATTTTAGAATCGAAGTAGAGCTAACCTGCACTCTATAGATGATACAATCAGCCCGAAAAGAACAACTACGATTCCGATATAACTACGTATAATTTCTTTCAATCAACAACCTATAACTAGTTGTTAAAATTTAATATTAAATAAGTTACCTACATCAGCGTTGAATTTTAATTTAAAAATGCGCGTACGCAGTATCGGCTTGCCTTACGCGTCAGTCCCATGAAATTATCAATATGGTCACCAGGATCTTCAGGCCGAGTTTATATATAACATGCCGGGCATGAGCCAGGCATATGCCAGTCATGGTCCAGCAAAATATTATTTAGTGCATTTCTACAGAAGTATTCACACCAGCCGTGCAAGGCATAAGCCATGTCACGCACGGTCCAGCCACGATCAAGGCAAAAGATATTTCGACAGGGACGTGACTGCAGCGTTGCCAACTATATTTTTGCCGAGTATATTAAATTACCAACTCAATATACCGAAATGTTGCTAATATACCAGAAAAGATATATCCACACCATATACCATTTCAACATACCAGATTTTTTATATCTGATGCCATGAAAATGTACCAGTAGGCAACGCTGTCAGTGACTGTCACGTGCCTCTATCTCCGACCAAATGCACATTATCCCTCTACTCACTGTCCGCGGCCTGGACTTTTAAATGGCACATATGGACACGTTCGACATGATTACATTATATGCATAGCTCTCAACAATATCATCAAACAATAGATCACCTAAATGATTAAATATTCAGTAAGACAGAAAAATAAATACTCATCCTCATCGAAAAATTTACTGTCACTCGTGTTGCTCTTTGCCAGTAGATTTGACTTACATTCACGTGCCGGTTTTACGTGCTGAGACATGTAGCTATGTGCCGACCGCGCAGGTTCAAACGAAAGTTTATTAGTGATAATTCACTATCAATGGAAAACGAATATGAAAAGATTCGTCCAATGTCTGCGTTAAACTCTTCAACTGGTGCCGAGTTTTGTTCATAAATTCCATACTCTTCTTTTATCCAAGGCTCCTATCGGCATCCGTAAATTTGCGAATGTAGTTAGGTCTTGTTTAGGTTTTATGTCTGTCTTTGAATTTTGACTTTTAAAGTGATTTTATTTTTTAGTTTAGTCGAACTGATGATGGAGCTGGACTCCGAAACGTTTTCAATATCGATATGGTGAATTTTCTTGGCGTTTTCTTTGCTTTTAAATTCCTTACACCAGTCTTGAATTACACTAAGAATAGCTCCGACGTTTGAACGGTAGAATTGCAGAACAGACACTTTTACAATAGTTAAAACATTCCACATGTTGACTAGAAGATTATATTATTCGTGTTTCGCTAATTATACGGCCTCATGTTCAGTAGCAGATTTCCCTCCAAACGAAGTACTTATCGAGAATTGGGTAATCCGTGACAGCAATTAATTGTGTTATTTGTTCGCTGTGTTTCATTCTGTGATTACAATCATGTACGACTGATGCTCAGTATGATTTTTAATTATTTATTGTTGTAACAAATGCAAGTGTTGCAGCAGAGATAAAACAGGCATCAAGCCTCAAATTGCCTGAAATTGGGCACAATAAGTAATCTATTCTTCTTCCAAGAAATCTGCACTAGTATGGGATTAAACCATATTTCGTAATTTTCATAGGTGCACAAAAATTCATCACGGTTTTCTAAGCATATGCCAAAATTTCACACGGTAGACCGTTGATACAAACCATGACCTCTAATTTGATCTGAAAGATTAAGACAAATTAGGACAATTGAGATGGGATAATCTCTAAGAATGTCTGGAAATGAAGCAACACCTATATACAGTTTGTCCTTCATTGCTCCGAAAATTTTGAGCAGTCTGCAATGTAAAACATGTAAATCATCACGATCATTTGATGACACGAAGCTCAAATAATGTAAGTCATTTTATTTCAAAAAACAAAAACAAATGACCGCGGCTGCATGAGTCACCACTCTGTCATTTTGAGTGAGAGAACCTTCATTAAATATTATCTTAGCCGGTATGTCAAGCATAAATCTACAGATTGGTCCTTCGTCATGATGAAGGTTTGTTAAATTTACAGCGATGGACATTTAAATTGTGTTTGTATTGCTGCAAAGATATGCTCACGCAACTTCTAGCATGTCAGTCCATTTCGTTAGAATTTCTAGTTGAACTAAAATTGCCTAATCGACACATTGAAATGCCAGCATAGGAAACTACTTCATTGAGCTATTGCCAATGTAATTAACAGAAACAGGAATGAACATTTCAATAGTTTTCCATATATCTTTTCATTTGTTTTCGTAAATCTTGCAAATTATCTCGAAAATTGTTATCCGAAATTATGTGTCAGCATCGCTTCGTCTGAGTTGGTTTGCAAGCCTTTTGAAATCACACTTGAAATAAAATTAGGCTTTAATCCACACTACAAACCAATTTTTCACAAAAATCGAACTTTGTCTCAACATTTCATTTCATTGCTCCTTCCTTGCTCACTAGATTTTATTCTCTACCGCCGGACATGAGTTACCTGAGCAATATTGTGACAAGTTTATTTCCCAAAAAGGATACTTTCTAGTGCGCGCAATATGTCTTGCACTGATGGTTGCCGCCACGTACGACAACTTTAAAATGTTCTCTGTTGGGGCGACTGTTGCGTACAAACATCCTCAGGTTGCTACACCCAATAGTTTACTTATAATTTAAGTTGGAAATTATGTTCCTGGAGAGTGACAGCCGGGGGTAGAGGGTTAAGGCGCTCGTGGATGCGTATATCATACCGTCTGTCCCTCATGTACTGCTAAGAAGGAGAGCCGCGGCCGCGCATGCATGTCGGTCACGAGAAGGCAGTTTGTCACGGCTATCGCGCGCGTACGTGAATGTCGTCCCGTCATATAGCACAACGAGCGTTGCGGCCGCCCGCCCCCACTGCGTTGTTGATGCAAAACGGCGGCAAATGCTCCGGCAAATATATTTAAGTAAACTTCTGACGCTATACTGCTAATAATGAAGAATTATATTGAGCTGTGCAGAAGGACCCTTTCTCTGAAATTTCCACTTCTCTGAAGTTTCCCTTCCTTTAAAGCACCCATAAGCAAAAACCAATCGATGTATTGGATACTAATTGTTTCATAAGTCAGTTGTATCGCTGAATAAGTTCCATTATCAATTTTGAAGATGGAAATCAAGAAAGGTTTTCAGAACTCAGTTAAATGTTCTGGGTTTCAACTATGGACGAATTAATTTGCAGCGAACTCAGTTGGCGTGAAAATTCTAAGTGCCATCAACGCAATTATATGAAGAAAGAACTCTGATAATAATCATTAACAAAATTGCAAAAATGTTAATGCAATATGGCCGAGCTTAGAAGCCTTCAAGAAAACTTTCTTCAAACAAAAAATCAATATATGTTTAATGCTGTTGTAATCAATGATTAAAATGTTAATTTCAACGATATTTTTTGAGGCAAAAGCCTCTACGTATAATCATTATGATCCTCGTAGCGTAATAAACATCCATGTCGCAGTGGAATAATGTGTATTTCAGCTAAGATAAGAATGACGTTATGACTGCAAAATGGGCGGAGCGTAGCCTGCATCTCGCAATGTGCGTGTTCCTGAACGGACGTAGAAAATTTCGGAAGGTGAGCTGCTAAATTTCATGGACATGCAGACATTTGTGTTAAGTTTGCATTTGGACTGAAATACAAATACAAATTGTTCAAATTATAACTTTGTATTTCAGTCCTGTTCGGAACTGAACTGTTCTCTAACTTTGGAACTGTTCTCAAATGGAACTGTTCGCAAATTTTTTTAATACCAACCGCTTAGGCAAATATTGACGAATTCGACAATCGAATCAATAAACGTTTTCAATTGAAACAATAACCAAATTGCTTTAATAAAAATTTTAACAAACATCCATTTTCATATTCATTGTTCATTTTTTCACATTGTTTGTACTGCACAAAATAATGAGATAATCTCCCATAAGCCGGCAGAGTGAACGATGCAGTCGTTCATAGGCAATCCAAGGCTCATTTTGTTAAGGGTTTGTTTGAGTTCGTGACACTCCTTGATTTTGGTGACAAAAAAAATGGCCAAATTCCATGTATGTTAAGCGATCAATATTCAACAACTGATATAATGTAAAATTATAGAAGGCAAACATCGGCCATCCATTGGCCTCCGATAACCCGACTAGGATATTTGGAAGTGGAATAGCCAAGCTCGGAACTCCTGGACTCACTCATGCGGACAAAACTCTGGCCTAACGGGCGTCTCACAGCCAGCAATTTGTTATGCATAATAAGTGAGGCAATAAAAGATGCCACCTCTTCTTTTCATGCATAAGAAAGTAACTACTTAAGCCTCACGATAGAGCTACTTTAGCGCTGAATATATTTGATAGGTAACAGTTGTTCGTTATGCGTACAGTACCAGCAGCTACGTGGTCACGAGACATGTACATGCAGTACCAGCAGCTACGTGGTCACGAGACATGTACAGTACCAGCAGCTACGTGGTCACGAGACATGTACAGTACCAGCAGCTACGTGGTCACGAGACATGTACAGTACCAGAGTCTTCACGGAAGTCAGCGGAACTATAAAAGAATTTTTTTAATTTAAAGCAAGGAAAAGGCCAAGTAAATTCACCACATGTTCATGAAAGCGTTTCGGAGACCAGCACCATCATAAGTGCTTCAAATATTTGTTTGGAGATGCAGTGACCTGGTTATTCATATCGCAGTCTTCTCGAAAAACTTCTCGAAAGAAAGTTTATTGATAATGACCTTTTCAAATTTGCTGGTAAACTTTACAAAAAACCGATGGTTTACGAATGGGCCTTCCCCTTGATAACACACATGCTAATATTTTCATGTGCTGTCATGAGGTATTTTTTTGGTTGACCGATTTTTCCATCGATTTTAAACCCATTTATTTGCAATAGGTTTATTGATGAGATGGCATGTTTCTAGTCTTCGAGCAACCCTCTCATGCGGGTTCGCTCCAAGCTAATCTACTTCACTTGTGAGTATCATTAATTTATGGCTAACAAATATGACGTAAAAATTTTGGATGATTGAGAATTCATGACCAAATCATCACATTTAGCAATGCTCAAATAGAAGACAAAGAGCGGCCATTACGTTAAAAACTCACAGTTACATAAATGCATGTACTATGAAGGCCAGTTTACCATTTAGTTTGCACTCAAACTGAAGGCCCAAGTGGGACCATCGCTCGTCAAGGTAGGTCGGTCGAAGTTAATTATCCGCATACACTTAAAGCTTAAGCGTTCCCTATCACAAACTCGGTACAAACTTTCATTGCATGAACGACCTGGTAAAGATAATTAGACTCAATCAAATCACTCACGTTTCGTTCAAGCAACGAACTCATAATGTTAAAATAATAATTTAACGTTCGAGGAAGTACATCATCACATGGTCGATGGTGGTGCAGTAATACTTTTATTGGGCATAGATTTTAACTCTTTATTTTCTACCCGCACTGGATTTTCCATCCATGACAAATGTTGAAGAGATCGGAAACAGTCGCGATGTTGACAACTTGTTCGTATTTTGTCTTTGCAGTCAAAGACAAAATGATTAACACGTTTTCAGCGATTAACACGCTTTTCAACATATGATAGCGTCAGTTAAGATCTCATTTCGATATGAAATTTTAAATCGATTGATCTCCAGTTAACTGGAATAATTATTCATCCTTTCACATCAAGTTCGAATATTCTAATCAATTCAATTCCTATTCACAAGCCCATTCTAGTCTCATTTCATCTATTTATTGGCTTATATATAATCGCCTCCGGTGCACGAAGCACGCATTATTATATTAATTATATTAATATCAGCACGTATTATGCCACAACTGGCCTTCATAACAGGTCTTCAAACGCTCGCCTGTAAATCATTATAAAAAGTGAATTATTCTTCTCGAGCTATCAAGTTCTAGATATATCCTTTAATTGCCAGACAATTGGTTTAGTTTTAAATAGCGAAGGATAAATCTGGGTGAAGCGTTGACGAAACGAACCAACGTTGACGTCAAGTTGTCCGCGGTGAGATGCTCGGCCTGACATTGAATAGCAACCGACGCGTCAGGACTATTACGTTACAAGTGTTCGCGGCTTCCAATGACACGACGTGGCCAATGCCTGAAGTTCCGAACTATAAACAGAAATGAATGTTTTTGGCAGCATTTGCGATAACTGAATTAGATTCAAGTCAGATTCTGAACTCACAATGTAACCAATCAATAATTCATCTTCATACCGATCTATTTCCATGAATCTTTAGCGTCACTATCATGGAGCAGCAAAAAAAAAAAAACGTCGTGCGTGAGCGGCGTGACTGAGCTAGCTCGCTGCGGCCACAATTCCAACTTTGGTGCGCGATCGGTGATTTGGGTTGCAAATTGTAGAGCTACGATATGAGCGGCGCTCACTGCAACATGAACCTTATTTGCCGGACGCACATTGTCTGGTATAACTGCCGGCCACTAACCTCGCTGCCACGAAAGTGCCAAGTTGACGGCTCGCTTCTACCGAACCTCCGTTTGATGCGTTGTGCAATTATTAGTTCGAGGGGGTGTGATGTTTCAAATAATCGAGGAAGGTAAGTTGAATAAATAACAATTGAAGAAACCTTCATTTAAATTCAACCATTCACTTGAGGCGAACTAAGACTTGACTAAGATTTCACTTAGGCGAAATTATCTCAAACAACTTGCTAACTCTGGATGACTCATGTGACCTGCTACAGGACCGCTGACTTTGTTAGGCTACTTATTCCAAAAACCAATAGAAAACCAATTGACAGGTCAGAAAAGTTCGAATACGAGTCAGAGCAAGAGAAATAAATTGATCAAATAAAATTAAGAGAAAGAACAATAATTCTTTTTTAGAATCGAAGTATATTCGAAGTTCTAGTAGAAATATTCCTTTCAAACTGCGCAATAATTTATTATTGTGATAAAAGTAACATAGATCACGTATAGTAGATTATAGATAAAGAAATAAAATAAATGCAGTTATTCTTCTCATCCTATAATTGTCTGAATAAGACGGGATAACTAAAATTAATCCACAAATGTTCGGAATAAAAATATTTACCTAAAGGAAAAATTAGGCTCATCAATTTTGAAGGGATGGATTCATGAAGCAAATTGAATATGCATATATCTGTAAAACGAAAATACCGGCCACGTCAGTTAAAAGTTATGATATTTATGAAGACGTAAAGAGAATGAACACCGACGCCTTCACTAACATTTGGTTACGCATGAATCATCAGTGAAAAGATATACGAATACCTGTCTTTGTTGTACATCAACGGGATCATCAAGAGCAACCATGGATGAGTGGAGCTAGGGATATATAGGAAGATCCTTGGTACAGCTTGTCTTGTACAGGTTCGAGTTCGTCAGGAAAGGGTTAGAAGGGTCATCGACGAATTCAGAGATATCGATAAAGCCTTGAAGAGATCGATATTGGCAAGTGCAGAAACTTCAATAATGAGATAATCGGCAAGTTTAGAGACGAAAATAATAGGGCCATCTGCAAGATTAATGTCATCAATTAAGAGATCATCGGCAAGTTCAGACACATTAATGCAAGGATCATTGGCAAGTTTGAATGAGTATCGGTCGTCCATCAGTCTCGACACAACAATGGCAACTCTGGCAGTGATACTCACTTCGATCATCAGCCCCGTAAACTTTTTGCCACTGCAGTTTCGGGTAAGCATTCCAGTCAATCACCTATACCATCGAGCATCAAATCTCGCATTCCTCGCTCGATGTGAAACACAAGCCGCAGAGAAGACGAACCCTCCAGAACACGTGCAAAAATGCTCACGATGCAAACTTTGAAGCGAGCATATTCGGCAGCTCAGAAGCGATCAACTTCTCCGTAACATAACATCTTACCTCGGAGGTAGTGCAGCAGTTCTTAGACTCGACGCGTGCCGAACTCGCAATCTAAATTTCCTTCGCATTTGCATGAGAAGGAGTGATGCGGGACGCGTTTCTTGCTAGCTACCCATACGAGTATGGATGCATTTGCCCCATGAAAGGTACATTTGAAATTAGGTTTACATATAACCCAGAGATAATTCTGTTTTTAGTTTGATTTGTGATGAGGCGCTTCTATTTTTCGAGGCGCAAACATGGACAGATGGATTCTAGATGTTCATACCGAACTAAATAATTTGAAAAAGTGCTTCAGCGATCGTTTAAGTAAAATCTATCAAATAGAAATAAATTCAAAAAATTGTATTTAATTCAGGAAATTTTATTTGTTTTTTTTCAGCGTCGAAGGCAAAATTTAATTTTAAATATTTCTTTCTATCTCATTTCAATAATCGCGTTCAAATTGCTGATAAAATTAAGCGTACATCAGTGAACGGGCAGAACGAAACCCGCTTCCGTGGCTTACGTATCTTTTTCAGCACTCAATCATGAAACAAGTTCACGGCATTGCCTAAACGCGGTACGGAGACACATGGATGCAGTTTATACCATTGAGAACAACAGGAAACTCTCGGGATAAACGCCCATATTTGCAGGAAAAAAATTTTCGTTCAAGCGAAAATGATAAATAACCAACAAAAAAGACACAATTTAAAAGATGGAGCCCACAAACACTACACTGTTTCACTGCAATTCTACGGAAGCGTTCCTCTTGGAGCAAGACTGGATGGTCTGCATTATATACCTTGACCCGCCGGTAAACACGTCTTCAACCATGAGTGTGATGAATGCCAGCGATTAAACGTTGCTGGTGATAAATAAAATGGTACCCGCGCAAGAAAAACATGTCGTTTGCAGTGAGAGTGATACATTTGAGTGATTAAATGGCGCCAGCGATAACTATATGCCAACCGAGGCGAGTTGATGGCGAGCGTGTAGCTCTGTTCTGAGCAGACATCTTCACAGAGACTTACGAGCCACGCTCTCCTCGGTACAGTCGCACGACGACGACATTGCCACCGAGAAGAGAACTGATGAGCAGATCTTAATCTCTAATCAACAATTTAGGAATGGTCAGTGTTATGCGATGATGGTGAGAATAATGCAATTAAACTATGTTGTATTATCTACGTATGTGAAGCCCGGTGCACACGCAGGCAACGAAGTGGGTCAATTTTACTTGAGTGCTGTTAAGTTCTGGTGTTTGGGGGAAATAGAGATATTGTCCAACACTTTTTAACTAGCTGTTGATAATAAATTAAAGAAGTAATAAGAGCTAAAATAGCGAGATATATAGTTATGATGACGTCACCGTTTGATAGTGGATCTGCATGGTTTCTTTCAATCATGAATAATACGGGCATAAGAAGAAACTTAAAAAGTATTTCAGTACGATATGAATATCAATATCTACTTCAAATCATGGCAACCAACTGGAACAAATAGATTCATAGATTCGTGCTAGTCTCATATATGCCATTATAAATCCATCTAAATATAACCGAAGCACATCGCACGTTGAGAACTGTAATGCTGCAGTGTAAAGACCAAATAATAATTGTATTTAAAGCCATCAATTCCAAATTATCGTTCTAGCACATCACCAATGAGCACTTTCCCGGATGAATATGGTATTATGCTATTCATTTTAGGAACTAATTTCTAGATCACTAAACAAATATCTAGATCTCTAATTAAGATACGCCTCAATTAAATGGAATGCATAATTATTGCATTCCATTATCACTCTGCAATATAATATTGCAATATTTATGACCTGGTTGGTCGATACTGCAAAATTGTCATCGCGATTTTTTATAAATTCGTCTGCCTCACCTATACGATATCTTCTACGTCATGCTCAAAACTGTAGTCGAGTGAGCTTTCTCCACAATGGCCGGTATTATAGGACGGTCGTTCGGGAATAGCTTCCTAGCCGAGGTCTTGTAAAGTAATGTAGATATCATATTTAGCTCTCAATCCACAAAATTATTTAGCGAGATAACAATCATTCTCGCGCTTCAGAACAGATTCTTCATTAGATACTTCATTTACGTCATGACTTGTGTCGCGCTCTTAGTAACCATCATGTTCACCGCACGCCACTTCATCGACGTATATCCGCTGTCACTCACTCCGGAAGAGTGACTTCAGATATCACTCCATAACAATAGATTTCCGATCAAATCATCATATTTATTATGGTCTACATTTGAGTACATAGCTACCAGGTCTAGAGGTTCAAGAACTCCACGAAGAAGGGTTTTTACTGACAAAGGTACATATTTAAACGTTTTTGCATTAGTTCGGCTGTAGTCAGTTCTCTCCCGGAGGAAATGAGTTCCGAAACCGCAACTGAACACTTTTAATTAACCGGACACGACAGTCACAACTCGCGTAACCGATACGTCGACAGAAATAACAGTATTCTCACAAGAATAAGACGTTCGTTACTTACCCTATTTTTGTGTGTCCTCTAGCTGGTTGTTTCGGAAAGTTCGATTGCTGATTTTTTTCATTTTTCTGCAACTTTTTATTCAGAGAAACCTGAAAATTTGAGGTAAATCGAGGCCGCTTATTATATGATTTGTGTGAGCAACGTTTGTACTGGTTGTTGTCCGTATACTATGGTCGACCATTAGATGTAATTATTTTAATACTCAGGAAATTTGAATGAGAAATAAATGCAATTTGTTATCTCTGACAGATAAATATTTGAGCACTGCACTGATGGCTGATATAATAAAATGACTGTTATTGGTAAACTTACTTTAAAAATATCATAATTAATTTTAAATGGTCCTCCTTAGAAAAACTCCCCACGTAGCATTTCACATAAAATTAGCAGCTTGAATAGCCGTTCTAGTATACCGTACGTTCTGTTCCATTTAGAGCGTCCACCGTATGATGACGTCGCTGTTACGTCCATAGAGCGCTGATAATTTAGGTATATCAGAGGGTTATTGCTTCTCTATTGAGGATGCAGTTATCGCGACATATGTATGACCATCATTACATCATCATAATGACGACAGTTTTATTTATTACCGGACAATCGAATACCATATCGTGGTGGTACAAGACGACGAATGTCATAATCATATGCGTAGCGCCACAAGACAGGAAATAGAGATGGATGTGTCAATATCGATGTATGAACTATGGGCCCTCATCAAACGTCGTCTCTAATGTATTACCATTAATAGAACAAAGCTAGCACTATTGTCCATTACATATAAATTATAGTGCAAGCATGAGTGCGTGCAATCCGTCTTCCTGGACACCGCATCACTATGCTTCACAGCCTTCCAGATCACTCACTTCAGTTCCCTTCAGATGCTGCAGGGCTAGCGTCTTCTCTCATAGCTTTGCCTCACGTATGATATCCAGCGGTGATAGATAATTAGGAAGAAATTATCAACATTGTATATATTTATCACGCTGGAATAAATCGAGCATTCTAAATGTATTCAATTAAAACGCGTTAATTTTAAGTCTTGAGTAAGAATTGCTTCTAATTAGTACTGCATATCCTAGTCACTTCTAAGCAAATAACTCAATAAAGGAATGTGATGTTAAAAACATCATTCAAAATATAGTATCGATATATAATTGAAAATCAGTGTGCTCGTGCGAAAAGCTAAAGATTTTTTTAAGTAATTGTGAAAACCTGGAGATCTGCAATTGACGGGCAATTAAGTGCCACTATATAATTACGAGGTGAAGGCATAATGCTCAAGGAAAGTTTACAAGTGCTTCAATATTTAATATTTATTAGACTGAACACGGACTGGATCAAAGGCTTCGCAATAACGGCAGAATTTCAGCAGAATGTTAATTTGGTTTCAACGAGGTATAGGCAATGGATTAATAACATTGTTTGACAAAGTGAGGACATTTTGAATAGAATTTTTTCAATAACTGCTTTCAGATAAGGATATCGAGATTCCTATAAGAAAAAAATATTATGCTCAAGAAATGTGTAAAGGGAATTGAATTTAAATAACAGGGCGCATCTCACCTGTTGGAAAGTGATCGGTTAGAAGGTAACTATTAATAAGCATTATAGAAAATTTGTTCCACGTGCTGTTGCCCAGTCACAACAAATTAACCGTAAATTTTTATAATGGTATGGAAGCTCATGATTAAGCGCACTAAAAATGCATGCTTGTCGTCTGGTCGTTATTCAGATTATTACTTATGATTGTCTTCGGATCTCGAATTTCAGCATCTTCAATCAATTCACTTGAATACATTTTTTATATTATCATATGATGCGAGTATTATAACTCAATCATTGTTCTCTGCATCAATGAAATTGCGAATAAATGATCCAGTTTCTGCAAAATGAGAAACTTCGTGATTTTGAATGTGTTTAGGAATACCAGCACGTAACGGTGTAATGTATGCGTATATGGATTACCATACAATTTTACGATTGCACTGCGTATTACTTGAACGCAAGCCCAGCGCGCTCCTGCCCGGCGTTCATCAGAAAAAATGAGCTCAGAATCATGTTTGCAATTTGCGCGCCTTCATCTGGACCAGGATTACGCATCAGTTTGATATGGCGGCACGACGCCTCACCAGATTGTGGATCAGACAGGAGATAAGGTTAAGCTGGGGAGTAGACTTGAGTTAAGGCATCTTGCTGGTGAGAATGAGTGACGCGGCTTATAAGTCGTGTACAAAAATTTGTTTGCTCTTGTTATCTTAATTCTATACAGCAGTAGATTTTTCCTGAGAAACGCTCTCCTATAGTTGCTACCTAAATTAGTGTAAAAAATATGGGCGAAATATCGGGGCCATAGACTACATTTAGACCCCCTACCAAATAATGCAAATGAAGACAATACCACATCGGAAAGAACATCTATGAATATTTTTTCGTCTTGGAGGTTTTCTTTGGAAATGACAAGAAATTTTTGTCACAACTGCATTTCCAACAATACATTTGGACGACTTTGGCAAACACTGCTGTGTTTGCTCAAGTCGTGCTTCCTTATGAAATGAACGAGAACTGATTGTGGGATTGACGAAAAAAGTTCAAAGATCGGCGAAAAAATTTCAACGGCACGCAAAGTATTTCTCACATTTGGAAGCTTATGTTGTATGCGAGATGGAATAAGCCATTACTCAGCGAGGTTTTCGCTTATTGATCTACTACGCATAATATTATATGTTAATTCTATACGCTTGTCTAGAGCTTGAAATATGTTGCATTAATATCGTGCACTGAGGCGAATCAAACTGTCTTTATCCATGGTTCGCACTCGTAGATGCGCTTAGTAGTATGGCAAAGGTTAGATAACTGCGGTACATGCTAAGATTTTAATCTTCACAAAGTCATCAACCAGGATTCGGCGGTTTCTATTCCACTCCTGTGTATACTGTTGAGGTATCATTCTTCAACGAATTCGTCTTGTACCAACAGCTGTCTAGGCGACAATTCTATATTTTGCTGGGCGCACAACAGAAATATGTTAAATTAAAACTATAGGAAAAAAATCAAGTTTTTTTTCAATTTCTAATTACTCAAGATAAAGTGTAGACTCAATTTTTATTATTAAATGTGGCCTAACTGAAAATTGACATGAAAATGTTTTACACGCGTAAAAAGTCATGGATACTAAATTATATTAAAAAATGCAGCTTTTTCCAGAACAATTTCGTATGCGCTCTGTACATTGAAGCAATTCAAGCACATTACAGTTAATTGTTACATTGTTAATTTTCTCTCTATTTTCAAATCGGTATGTGTTTAAACATTTTGAGTGTTGAATGTCAGAAAAAAACATGAATATACAGCGACTAAATCAATCAAATTTTTTGAAACCCTGCACATCAACATGGGTAAAGTTGGCAGCAACTCATGTTTTGGCCTGTTCTTTTGATGAAATTTCCTAGGAAAGATGGGCTATAGGCCGTCCTTATAGTGAAGGGTAAGGAGCTCCTACGATCCGCGTGAGCTGCAGCTAGTGGCCGAGTTTATGTTATTGAGTTGTCTGATCTGTCGGAATATTGGGAAGTTTTAGAAGAGTTGCATTCTTGGATTTGTAATTGCTTTTTTTTTGTCGTAGCATTTATATCTTTTTTTAGATGATTGATTCAAGTTACGTGGGTTCAACATATGTAATGAAATTGTTCTTATTTACCACCTAAATTATAAAAATTAATCATTTGAATGTCTTCGATAATTGTCAACCGTTCTTTTACCATTTAACCAATTTTTAACATTGTGAAATCGATGGCGATGAACATCTTTGTAACTTTAGATACACAATTACTTAACACTATATTAGGAAAAGTTCCCGTGAACTCGAGGGTATCATCTCAGCTGCGCATGAAGCCAAGGAACAATAATTAAGCTGCACTCCTGTTGCTCGTGGCGGTGTCGAGCATCTCAAGCGTCAAGCATTTCGGCGAGGAAGCCCAACTTCCTCGTCTATTGTCCGTTGCGTGGGAGACTGCGTGACGTTTGTTGCGGACATTTATTTATTCCCTTACAGTGTTGGTGGATGGTGTGTTGGCGGATGGTGTGTTGGTGGATGGTGTGTTGGCGGATGGTGTGTTGGCGGATGGTGTGTTGGCGGATGGTGTGTTGGCGGATGGTGTGTTGGTGGATGGTGTGTTGGTGGATGGTGTGACATTTGTGGGGCTTTGAGGGGAAGATTGCATGTCTGTTGCATCGTGAGCCGCGGGGTCAATATAACGATGTCGTGTGAGCGCGACGTTAGTGAGCTGCCTGCTGTTTCTAATGAAATATATTGAGTTAGTGGTTCAAATTATGAACTTTTATGGTTGTGGATCAAAGGCGGCCTCTTAAAATTGGGAATGTTTTATTTGAATTTGCTTCAAAACTTTTTTTTTAGATTGCCTTCATGTGAAATTAAATTTTTCGAACGTGAACTCCGTGATTTGAGACAATGAGTTTGTTCGTCTGAATATGAAATTCAGAAACCATTTAAAGAATGAATTGCAGTAGTTAAGAAAATCAATAAACGCAGTATAAACTGGAACGATGCAATGAGCGGAGCCTTCACGGTTCCTAGCTTGACAGCAGGTTTCAAAATTTTCGCTTCCGCATCAGTTCTCCTTAATTGTTCACATAAATCTCGTAAATGTTAATTGTAATAAAAAGCTGTGTAATATCCTCATTTTCCTGCTTTCTTTTTGTTCGAATTTAGCGGTGGTTGATTACAATCAGTCCATAATCGATTATGAACGATTATTATGTAGTTGCATCGCTCATAGCACGTGAACAGTGAAAAAGTCTGTTCAGGCTCAGACAGAGTTACTAGTTCAACATAACCTTGTGGCAAGAGCAGCATGACAAAGCACAACAATATGCTTCCAAGCTCTGTGCAACTCCCTGAACAATCCGCTGCCAACAGAAATCATATTGTCAGCCAGCCAGAAATGCGCTAAACTGAATTATACGGTTATTTAAAATTATAGGGGAGTAAATCTCGCTAAATCATATATATTTACATGGAGCTCTACGACTGAGAAAAATACCAAATTTTAATTGTAGATTTAATGTGTCACAGGCAGGAAAAAAAACAAAATATGTATATCCCCAAAAATTTCAAATTATTCTCTGCAACAACTCCTTATATATGGTTAATTATATTTTTACTTGCAGAACTGTGAACGCGATGTATTGTGATAAAAAATTTCTGAAATTACAAAAAATATTGGTTATACCATAAAATAATCTCGGGCGTCCCGAGAAAGCAAACATGATCCATATATGTGACCTCTGTTTATTCGGGAACTTTGATGTGGCTCATCGATCTAAGCCACAGAACTTCACATTACAACCAATTATCGCATATTCTCGAGCTTCACGGCAGTGTGCTCAATATTCCCATACATTCAGCTCATTTTGTTCAAAATTGTCATCCTCGGCAGCAAAATTGGCCTGCATCTTTTCCATTGCTGCGGCAGCAATCGCCATATTGCTCAAGTTGCAAGTGTCCAGCTCCGGTAGCCATCTGTAAGGTAGAGACGTTAGCTACTGCGGTGGTGAATACGGAAAATA
The DNA here is from genome assembly GCF_000764305.2 of Hyalella azteca. NCBI lineage: Eukaryota > Metazoa > Arthropoda > Malacostraca > Amphipoda > Hyalellidae > Hyalella > Hyalella azteca. The sequence goes on from NW_025940908.1 coordinate 73,093, forward strand.
TGCATGGATGAATGTATTGCGTCATTCTTCTCATGCGAAAATTGCCATGCCTGCATCATTATACTGCTGCACTTACTGCAGCATCGCTGCTGGCCCTTGCAGCTGCAGTTGCTGCAAGTTCGTAGCACAGCAGCAGCAGAAGCAGGTTGTCATTTGCCAAATTGAGGGCAAGAGTTGCCTACCCATCGACACATCGTGCGTGTGTCGTTCACCCAAATTTACGATCCACATTTTAGTGTCAGTTGATGGATAAGCATCTTGCATCAGGGACATATGTATAGGATCGCTGACTTTTCAGCGATGCTTTGCATGATTGTAAAAAGAATAAAGTTAGCAAGTTGCGTTGAGTCGTCAATGATTTGAATCGCAGAAGAACACTAAAGTATTCTGTTCATTGGAAGGGAGTTTCTCAACAAGGCAAGTAGGTCGAAAATTTCATAATTGTTGTGAGGTTCTAACGTAGAAGCACCGCGGACTTTTTTGTTATTCATTCACTTCGAGCCATTTGTATTACGATTGTATAATTTCCCATAGACATTTTATATTCACTGAGTCGCTCAAGCTCTACAAGGAAAGCCATTAAGCTTAATATGAATGATTCTAGCCGTGAGAAGCCGTAGATATTTGCAGTGGGAATATTTCCTTAACATAATTTTCGGCAGTATAAGGGTGAGGTCATCGCAATTCAAATTAAGGAAATGAGAGTCTGCTTCAAGTCATCAGTTGAATCTTGATTTTTTCCACTAATCGTATTTATTTCTTCCGCCAGCCTCCACTGTGATTCAGACAATGTGTATAATTAAATGTTCCTGACGAGAACTCTCTGACGTTATTTATTGTGCAGAGCTTGGTTGTGGCCATAGAAACGTTCCAACGAAGCCTATACAGAATCATGCAACACTCTCATATATGGATTTCTGATCGCACTTCAAAATACTTTATACCACCATTGTCCAAAAAACTTTCGTTAATTTTATCTGAACTAGGAGATTTCTCCGGGTCATTTTAATTCTTAACTATTTCCCACTACTGTAAAGTACAGTTGAAAATATGATCCTCGTTAAATCTTTTCTGAATTGTGTAGATTTAGGTTAAAAAAATTCCACTTTTACGAATGGAGTTTTGGTAAACCTGTGTTCTGATGCATTTATTTTAAATTCTTGATGCTATGCTTAAATGCCTGAACTGTGAATTGTATGCTGGTTTATTGGTTGAAACCTTGAAGCTCTATTTTAAAGAAATATTACCTATTTTAGATAACTTTTCAAGTGAACGCGCATAGATCTACAGAAAATTCCCGTGCGGTTAAAGTTAGGTGGTGTGCATGGTAATATAAAGTATCTGTACTGAGATGATCTCGGTCGCACCAGAGGCTGAACGTAACATAAAGTTGACACAATTTTGTTTACAGAGCCAGAGGTTGAAATTTGCGCTGCTTTATAATCGCAATAACTGAAGTTAAACATACATGCATGATGCCAGCTAGTGTGGTGGGTTAGGTCGCCTCTTAATATAATCACCTACAAACAAGTAACTTGTCGTCCAGTAGCCACTGTGGATAGAATCGAAGCATTATTATGTTAGAGATGATGTCGGTTGATATGAAGTATCATTATCATCGAGAGTTGTGTCGTTCTCGTGTTTGTTCGTGTGGCAGTTGGAGCATCCTACGTAATGGCATCAGGCAACTATAAGTAAAACTTGTATTAAAAACCTGCTCAATAAAATTTGCGAAACTTCATGAAATACAGATTTTAGAATGATCATTTAATACGAATGTTCATTTAACAGTTATTTTGTTTCTCATTACCTGATGTGACCAGAACTTTTAATATAAATTCTCTTGTTAATAATTATCCTGTTATTAAATAACAAGCTATTTTTGTTTATGTTCAATTAGATCACCACTGAAACGTTACAACAAATGCTTTTACGTTCCATTTCTTTCTGTCGTCATGGAATTAGAATATTTAGCTTTAAATGCTGTACTTTGGACTTTTTCCTGCTATTGCAAATTTTTTTTATTGCAATTGATCTTTCGCTTCATGCCTTGGAAGTTTCGTTCTTGTTTAGTACGTTTTATGAGATCTTAGAATTTAAAGTAGTTGAATCTTCTGATCTTCATTACATTAGTGTTGAAATTCTTTAATCTTTGAAATTCTTTCTTTCCCATTTTTAACTTTAACTTAATTGTGGATGTTAGGTCTCACATTCTTAGGCAGCGTAGACTGCTTGATGTTCCACTAGAAAAGTAATTGATAGCAGCACTGGAAACATAACTGAAAGTGATAAATATTGCGCTAAACACAGCAGCCATCAGCAGGATTAAGTCATACCTTTTCCATTAGTCGCGTAAATTTCATCTGCCAGTTAAATGCTCCACGTCCTTCGTTGGGATTTTTCTACGCAACATTTGTCTTTTTATTTTAATTGAATTACTATCCGCTGGTGTGATTGTTTTTTTTCTATTTTTCTACGTACATATGCTGATAAATAATTTCCTTGCTGTTAACCGATTTCAATTCTTCATATTGATCACGATTTCTCTTATGTGGCCTGATTTCTCCTCTCAAAATTACATTATGAGCTTCGCCCTCAGTAAAGTCTTAGCCAATTCCAAATCTGTTCCGCATTTTTTGTGTACAATTTTCATGAATTATTTTCCTGCTGATTTCAGCCCCTGGCAATCCGACGAACTTGACGAAGCAAATTATTTCTTTCGTTCGTTGCACCAACTCTTCGTCGTCTTTCATTATATCATTTCATTGACCATCATTAGTTGATGATTGCTGCAAACTTACATTGAGATTTTTAAAAATTTCAAGTTTGAGTTCAATTGTATTGAAAAAGATAATGTAGGCCTAATGCGCTTAAAATGGAGGCCTTCGTTAACGACGGCTCCTTAATTCAGGACGGAACTGAGTCAGTTTTTCTGCGGACTGCGACAGGCGATTCATATGTACACTTCCTGGTCATCATTTTCGCATAAACATGACAGCAGACAACACCAAAGGTCATGAAAATGTGCTTATGATATTGTATTCATATTATACTGTCTTTATGTCTTTATATACATGCCCTATTGTAAGCAAGTCGATAAATTCATATAATGTTGTAGTTATGCATGCGCTAATACAATCGTGCCTATAAATGTACGTGCTATTACAATCGTGTTGATGAATACATGTGCCATTATAATCATATCGGTAAATGCAGGCACTATTGCAATAATGTTGATGAAACATATACCATTTTAATCATGTTGATAATACATGCAATGTTAATCATGTTGATGGTATATACACTATTGTGATGGTGTTGGTAAATGCATGCGCTTTTTTCGTGGGTATAGTGTGTAGTAAATGATGAATAGAATGATAATGAAAACTATAATAGTAAATAAAGGATAAATAAAAATAACTATAATTCGCGTGTCTTGCTAAGACTCAAGATTCGGAGCCTGAAGACGCACAAATAAACACAAATTAAGGAGTTGGTAAATTTAACACTACCGAAAGAATATAGCACTCATAAAAAACAGACTAATAAAGGAATAATAATTGACTAAATCACCTGTAAAAACCAGCATTATTTTAAAAATATTATTATGAACCAAATATTCCGAGTACTAAACACATACAACAAATAAGTACATCGCATGCCTCCACGAGGTCGCGTCAGACGTGCCTCAAAACACCAATTGATAAATTACACGTATAACTTTAATGAAAACAAATTATAGCACTATACGTTCCCCAACACTATTGCAAACGTGTTGATGAATATATGTGCCATTGTAATAATGTTATTAAATGCATGCACTATCGTAATCATGTCAGTAAATGCATGCACTATTGTAATCATGTCAATAAACGGATGCACTACTGTAATCATGTCGATAATAAATGCACTATTGTAATCATGTTTATGCCTATAAATTCATGCACTATAGAAGAAATGTTGATAAATACACTCTCAATTGATATTTTGTCTCATACGGTTCGATATGACGTATATAGGGAAAATTCTTTCGTAATAATGCAATCATAGTTTAACAAATCCATTACGCTGTTGGGGCTCACAGAACACCCAACTAGCCTACATAATCATATAGGTTCTGGAAATTGATGAATGCTTATTAAAACAATTTATTTCACCACTCAAAATGAACACAACAAATAATCAATAAGTAATACTATCAGCCCATTGACACTTTACTTCATCTTGGATGCTTGCTTGCGAGACTAAGTCTTGAATTTAGTCTAACCATAGATTCGATGAACTATTGGTCTGAGGCTAACTGTAGCTTTGAGTCTAACGGTAGATTTAAGAGTAACTGTAGATTTGAGGCTTTCCTAAAAGAAACAAAATGAAATGGACAAATAATTGTAAGCTAAATATTAACGTATTCATAAATATATAACCTAAATATTTACATAATTTTTCGCACCACATCGAATCTATTCACATATATATTTACACGCTCACATCCTAACACTGCACATACCCCCGCTCCGGCTTTCCACGCAACAATAATCAACAAACCTTAGCATTCGCACATTTCTTCCGGTGGCCTCTAAACTAAAATGACAACAAATTCCAAATAATAAAGCATTTTGTAACAAATATTATCGCCTCGCATTACATTAAAATAGCAAACTATTTCTACCCTTTACAACGCTATCTGCTCAAATGAGAGATTGTTTACTTACATAAAAAATAGCGTATTTCGTACTTCAGCAACACGCAACTAAACGTAAAGGCGATTTCTAACTGGAATATTCTCTGCGATGTCGCAATTAAACAGCCTATAACTATTTTTAGCGATTTGTAAAGCCATTTCCAGGCTTGGCACCAATCTGAATTGTCAATACCTCAAAAATATTTTTACCGTGCATTTTATGCATGGCATTTAAATCCCGCATAAGAATGAGTGATGACAAGTATTCAATAAATGATTCTATCATTTAATGATTCTATCATCATGTTTGACCGATCAACGAATGAAAGAAAAAACTTTCAATTTTCCTCACATGCTCGAGATGCAAGATTCGTAAATTAAGATACCAAATTTTGTATTTAACATTCTTACTTGTGATATATGAACCCAACTCGGTGTAGATAGGATCACTCTTGACTTACATACTCACTATGCAGGCTCCTCAGGCCGTGTTATCCAATCGCTCAGATGTACTGGTCGCGGGCTTGACTCATCTCGATGACTGCGGCTTATTCGATAGAAATGAAACTGGGGGGAGAGATGCGCAAAAGTATGAGTGAAGGAGTTCATTGAGAGTCGTACTTCTTAAAAATATTTATCCGAATATCGGTGACTTTTTATCCACGTGTTTACAAATTACACTTAAATTTATTTATTGCCGAGCCTCGAATTTGTGTTGGTTTGTTATTCTCAATGAGGAGTATGCTTCCAATCAGCAATATTTTTAGACCTATATTCTGCTTAGTAATTCTAAAACGAAGAAAATATCAGTATTATATTTTGTTTCGACATCAAAAATTGGAACCAGACTATAATTTGTTGAGTAATTTATATTTTTGGTGCTTAATTGTCGTAAATTTCTCAATTATCGTGTCCATATTTTATGAAATGAAATAGTAAAGTTTGAAAATTGAAACTTTCGTGCAAAAGTAGAAGTCATATCTCATTAGATTTTAGAATTTTGCTTGGCCACCACTCGAAATAAAGAGTACTTCGATCACTATTTATTTTGTCTCTATATGGGACGTCAACCGTTGGCCCGCCACTCTTTGGCACGTATCTCTTTGGCCCGGTTCTCTTCGGCCGCGTCTACTTTGGCGCTCCACTCTTTACCTGAAAATCTTTAGGTACGCCACTGTTTGGTCTAGAACTCTTTAGCGGCCACTCTTTTGTCTGCCACTTTTTGGTCCGCCACTCTTTGATCCTCCACTCTTTGGTCCGCTATTAATGGTCCAACACTCTCTAACACACGACTCTTGTATCCGCCACAGTTTGTTCCACCAATTTTTGACAACCTTTCTTTTCGATCCACCTTTCTTTGGCGCGCAATCCTTTGGCTCGCCACTTTTTGTTCCGCCACTATTTAGTCCGCCACTCTCTGGTTTCCACTCTTCGGTCCGCCACTCTTTGACAGATGTCGACTTACATCCTCAAAACGGATCTACTGAGGCAATTTCACTTAATAGATAATGCGCACAAGCTTGCTGCACAAAGTTTTGTATCTTGCTATGGCTGGAGCATTTTATCTATATCTGTTTATGAGGATAAGCTGGAATGCATGAATAATGGCTGTCTAGAGAAAGATTAGCATTTAATTCAAATAAGTGAGATTATGAGCGGAAATGCGGGGAAAAAGGCGTTAAAGGCTATGACTGATCATATTGAAGTGTGTGCGTGAATGTTTCAGAAACTATAAAGAAGGCAATTGTGGTCCGCGGAGTTATGAATATATATGTTAGCAAAAATGTCTGACGAGTTTGATATAGCGGAGCTAAGTTGGAAGACGATGTGATGGATTTACGGTAAAGGAGGGCTGTCATGTCTTCGAGATTTGAATTGAATTTATAGACTCATAGAACTTTAATTATACCAGGCATTCAAGTAACATACATTGATTTTCTCAGACATTAGAATTAGAACAATTTTACCAAGGTAGCTAAAACATTCAACTAACAAGGAGTTCAATAAAATAACCTAAATGACAAAAATATGTTCAACTAACAAGAAAACATCTGTCTTTAAATTTATAGCGTTGATCACCAAAGGAGTGAATCTCAGAAGTATTAATCAAAGAACTTCTTATGTAAAATATTTTTTTCTATGGGCCTAGGAGAAAAGTTTGGAGAGTATCCCGGCGCTGGTTTAACTAATCATTTGGGACGTGAAAAGTAATTTGTAACTAGAAAATTTTTGAAACAAGGATATTTAAGACGATCGATCTCAAACACACTGTTTACTCTTCAAACCCGCATTACCAATCGAGCAGGTACATTTAGTTACAATATTTGTCATTCGTCTAACTGTTTTTTCTTAGGTAAAACATAACATGGAATAAAATCATGTTTAAACTTGACCTAATTCATGAAAATTAATATAAATTTCTCAATCAAATGTATTACTTGCATTTTAATAACAGAATCTCATAAAATTATCGAAACGTCGTTAACGAAATAAAAATGTCCATCGGTAACCTGATTTTCGATTTGCCAGTTCAAACTAAAAATATTGTTCGATATATTGAAAAACGAATAAGAAAATTATATCAGAAAATGCAGAAAGATTGGCTCAAGTGAATGCCTGTATCCTTATCTTACTGGTTTGCTCAATGTCAACTTAAAGAATTAATTTTTATGCACATCTCGGAACCCACGAAAGAAATGAGGAGCGATGTGCGTCGCAAGCAATGCCGAGACAACAAGATTTGGGTTTGCGATGGGACTTATTGCAGGTGCCTGCCTCATCAGACGTGATAGAATATCGTGCCGAGGTGCGTTCCGCGGTGTGGCCCACATGGTGAAGACATGGCCGAATTCGTATTCTACATACCTGCAGAAATGTATTAGGGTAACATGGGGCAGCGAGCCCACTGCGGGTCACGGGCCCATAGCGGGTTTCTCGCTAAGTATGGCAGATATTGGTCCGTGTTCTCTACTTTGAATAACTCTATAGGCGTCTAATTCACATCGTACATTCCTCATTAGTTGCACCTTTAAACAAAACAAAGAACCACCTCGTATCAATTAAAACTTCCTCAAAAATTTAGTTTAAAAAAAGTGGGGGGCGCGCTGCCCCACGTTGCCCTACTAGAGAATTTGGCCCCTGGTTTGCATTTTGTTGTCTTCCAAACCTTGGCATAATTATGAGTTTGATCGAATAATTCCAATTTTGACGGATCAAAATCTCAATTAGAATGCAAGACATTAGTATCTGTGAAAAGGTTTTAAATTGATGATTTCAATAACATTGGATGCAGGTTGACTTGATTACTCAATTTGGTACCCGCATTTGTAATATATTAAATACATCAGGGAAAGGAGTGAAGAATTTAGGACGACTTAAGATTCACCCGAGTATCATGCTCGAAATCCACTTATATTCGCTGTCAAACGCTGCAGAGTGATATCGATGCTTGGTACGAATTTTACAATATTATTCATTCAATGACCTTGATGGCAACAGCCCGAGCAAGTGTCATTGTCGAGCTATGCAACCCTCAAATGTAATCTAAATTTTAAATCCTTGTTTTAAATGTATCATCGCTAAAAATGTGAATACTTCTGATTCACAAATTATAGAAATTACAGTATCGTCTAGCCACTCTAGCTACTATGTGAGGATAAATTACTTGAAATTTGTCTCCTCAAAAAGCTTCACAGGAAAGCAACATAGCTAGCGGATGATGTGCCAAATGTTTCGCTTGGAAACCAAAATATTTCTGCAAATCCACTTCGAGAAGCTGGCTCTATCAGAGCGCGCATGTTTCACACGTTCTTGAAGATCGCAACGGCCAGAATTTTTGTGGTGTTGCAAATAAAAAAAAAGAGATACGAAGGAAAGAACATTTACGTTAACCTTTATTCGAGTTCGAACACTTCTAAATTTTCTAAATTATTAAAACTCAATCTCACTCCAGACACCCGGAAACTTGATTGTATTACAATATAAAGGGACACATGAGGCCTTGCTACATCATGTGTCTCAGCCGGGGGGCAGAACAAGCCTACTGAAAATAATGAATTAATTCAGCACTGCCAGTCACCATTGATGTAGAGTCGCAAAAGAAATCAAACTGTGACTTAAGCGAAGAAATCACGTTTTATTAGATTTTTACGATATACCAAACTACCGACCTAAACTTATGTAGTGCTTATTAACTTTATGTTGCGTCATCGACAAAATTCTGATTCCAGATAATGTCAATCTACTGTCATAAGTCAAATCTACTGTCATAAAGCAAACTGCGACCACGAAAAAACTTTTTTTACTGAAATTCGTACGCTAAATATAGAATGAGAACAGTTTTTCTACTGTTAATGTTACCAATCACATGCAACTCACGGAATACAGATCGATGAAGTGTCTGCAACGATGAAATTCAAATTCTTTATATAAACCACAATAGAACAGCTTTGCTCCTGTGCGATAGCCAGCAGCGTTGTCCTGTGAAAATTAGACCTGCAATTTTCATGTTTGCAACGCGAGATCGTTTAGGATTTAGGAAAGATTGAAGAAAACAATTCATTGCCAGGTTCGACGCCTCCTGGACGCGCTAAATCCTCCTCGAATTTAGTAGGCGGCCTGCAAACAATCAACGCACCAGCGACGGCAGCAGCGAAACTCGGGTTGTGCAAGTTACCCTTAACTTTATCCTCGTACTTCCCGCAAAAAAAAGTGCTACGCATGAGTGGTACGTACGCATACCACGATTGACCTTTTCTACATCAAACGTATGAATATTTAAGCAATTTAAATTGTTCCATCGTTGATCTTCCCACCTACTGATTCTTTTGTAACAAAAGTAGCAAGAATATTTTGCCGATAGTCTTAAAAAATTAGCAGCCAGACAGAAATTATGCGCGGACCACTAGATAGTTTGAACAACGAAATGCCAGAAAACTGATACAGATTAACTGCTCGCAATTATTCAAAGTTATTAATTAAAATCAGCAATTATGCATGCTCTACTACAATCGGAATCCAAAACAGATCAATTATTCATGCTTATAATAGGAAGATTGTGATTGTGTTCATTAAAATATCCTGCGTAACTCGGACAGACGCTGAAAAAAGTGAATATATATAATTGGCACATTCATAATTGGCACATGATGGAAGGATTCTGTTGTTGCCAGGTCGTCTGGAGTGAACAATTCGTAATTTTTTCTCGGCCTCACATTAGGTTCTTCAGAACCAATATAAGGGTAACAACGAAATTTTCTTAGTAAATTTTATTAATATCATGTAATGCATTTAACAATCAAAATTTCAGTCGCATTTGTTTTCAAATCACACAAATTTCCACTCACACAACTCTACGTATACTGGAGAACTCGAGTGAATCTTGATAAATTCTTAAAAATTTGAGTGAATTCTACCTTAAAATTAATTAAATTTCTGCAAAATATAGTTACTGACATAACATCCACAGCAAAGGATATATGCTAAATAGTCTCTCTGAAAATGATTCCATACAACTCTCTCTCTCTCTCTCTCTCTCTCTCTCTCTCGATGTCTCCTGTAACTGATTCGAGTTACTTTTGTGCGGCATTTATTCTTGCAAAATAAAGGCTTAAACCAACCAATAAAACGCAAACGGGAATCGAACATTTATTTAATGACACACAACTTTTCCAAGCGAATCGTCTGTTCGACAATGTAGGATTCCGCAAGCCAGGATGAAAGGCTCCGCAGCTTCCGTTGAGGGCGGTGAAGCGGCTCAGTTCACAGCACCTCGAAGGCATCGTTTATCAATTTCTTCGACGAACTAATACCAACTTCGACTATTACTTGAGCAGAGCACTTAAAATTTTCTGCTGCGACCGTGAGAAGATCCAATTTAAAGGATATGCATAGCCCTCCACGTTGCCGCGTTAAGGAGTTCAGGAGAAATGTTGAGGCCTAATTTCAATTTACATAACAAAGGCTGACGTATATATTCAGACAAATTAGTAAATTTCAGTGAAGTGCCGCAAAGGAACGTTTGCTGGCCCGATCAATATCTAAAATATTTCTTATGCCTGCAACTTTGAAGTGATTGGTTTTAGAAGAAAAATTTTCAAAAATTAATCCGGCCTCTTAGCTCTTTGCTTACGAGGCACGATTAAAAAAATTCTTATTATATTTTTTACGCACAGAAATGAAAATAATGTTGAGGAAAGAAAGTGAATCAAACTGTTTAGTCTTGGTCAAAATAAGGCTTGAGCCAATTGTAAGGGATCAATAAAGTGAGTTCAATGGCTTCATCTCGCAGGCCTGCCATTTACAACTTTCGACGACCATGCGAGCCGCAGCATCCGCCCGTCTGAAATGAAACAAAACACAATTAACCTCCTATAGAATAAGTATCTTGTTCAGCATAACAAATTCTATCATTATTGTTCAATTAGGCCCTAGGGTTATGATAGAGAATCTAATGCGAACGATCATTCATGCGTTCACTCCTCAACTTTGAACGGTGATTATTGAACTGATCTGATCATACACGATGATCTGTTATGTAAATTTGTGACTGCGATGCGATGCTTCATAGCTTACAAAAATTTCTAATTGAGAATGGCAGCAATTAATTGGAACCATTAAAGACGTTTCTGTCCTGCCTATCTGACAGCGTAAATTTTTCGGTATGCATCGATGCCACCGAAATTCGATATATTCACACCAGCCGTGCAAGGCACAAGCCATGTGAGGCACGGTCCAGCCACGATTAAGGCAAAAGATATTTCGACAGGGACGTGACTGCAGCGTTGCCAACTATATTTTTGCCGAGTATATTGAATTACCAACTCAATATACCGAATTTTTGCTAATAAACCAGATAAGATATATCCATACCATATACCATTTCAACATACCAGATTTTTTATATCTGATGCCATGAAAATGTACCAGTAGGCAACGCTGTCAGTGACTGTAACGTGCCTCTATATCTCCGACCAAATGCACATTATCCCTCTACTCACTGTCCACGGCCTGGACTTTAAATGCCACATATGAACACGTTCGACATGATTACATTATATGCATAGCTCTCAACAATATCATCAAACAATAGATCACCTAAATTATTAAATATTCAGTAAGACAGAAAAATAAATACTCATCCTGATCGAAAAATTTATTGTCACTCGTGTTGTTCTTTGCCAGTAGAATTGACTTGCATTCACGTGCCGGTTTTACGTGCCATGAGACATGTAGCTATGTGCCGACTGTGCAGGTTCAAACGAAAGTTTATTAATCCTAATTCACTATCAATGGAAAGCGAATATGAAAATGATTCGTCCAATGTCTCCGTTAAACTCTTCAACTGGTGCCGAGTTTTGTTCATAAATTCCATACTCTTCTTTTATCCAAGGCTCCTATCGGCATCCGTAAATTTGCGAATGTTCTGAATTAAAAAAGTTTTCAATCTGGCGCATGAATCAGAAAACCAACAGACTTAAGATTGATCATATAACAAAAAAATAATACTGATTCGATATCAAACACTTCTTATGCTCTATACTTTATTATTATTTTTATGATGGTAAAGTAATACCTAAGGCCTTATTTTGCTGGAAAAAATTTATATCATACATCGTAAGATATTTCAGTGTAATATAAAACATATAAATGGAAGCTGCTAATTAGCAGCACCTTCCTGAGGGCACAAGAGAAGGAAAGAAAATACGTCTTTTGAGCTTTACCAACACGCGGGAATAATCCTCATTTTATCTCCATGCATTTGAAGACGTCCACTCCTTGTAGCTGTAGCATTCGATCCGCAGTTTTACAAATATTTTATATCCGTAGTATAGGAAACGTTCACTAGTAATTGTGTGAGTGAATCGATGAACGGCTCAATCCCATTTACAGGGCTTTGAAATATCATGTTAATATTACTGACAACTATAACTAATATAATATAATTAGAACTATATAATTAGAACTATATAATTATAAAATACTATATAATATTACAGAGATAATTACAACTACTATATAACATATTATCTTATCATTTCTTGATTTAAATTCAAACGGTTATTTCCACTTTTTCAGTATTTTTGCATGATAAGAAATATTCATATATTTTCACAGAATTATAACATTTTTGTCAGACGAATAACTGACTAATATCTCCGATTAAATTTTGAAATCTTCGCAATCAAAACTTAAATCAACAATAATGTCGATTTATGTCGACGATAAGAAACGAATCAAACTTAATATTTGTCGTGCCAGCTGCATGTTGTCCAGTTGTCTTGTCATTAATGACAAGAAATCGCACGGAATTTAATCTAGCAATAATATTTTTAACGTAGTTGGAACTTAATCTTACATTTGTATACGAGTTATGGTTCAAGTAAATATAACTACAATGATTGATAAATCAAATTATGCACAAAGTTGTCAGTAGATAGCAAAAGGGGTGTATCGGCACACTTTCCATAAACAGCTTAAATCATAGGTTACCACAATCATTTACTCCAAATCTTACCCAACAAT
>NW_025940909.1:0-1971 GCF_000764305.2 Hyalella azteca
GTCATGCGTATTTATGCTACACTCGCCTTAGATTATTCATGGGTCTCCTACCATAACAAAATTCGGGGACCGCCCGGGCTTCGGCCGACTAGTCGCTACACTCGGCGCAAATAAGTTATTCTGGGTCTTGCGTGAACCTTCCCATCAAAATAGGCTGCTGGTCAGAATCTCCTTTCCAACGTTACATCCTGATCGAGAGTATATGGCGAGTATATGGCAAGGTTTGGCAGGCGGAGTCATGCCGAGCTTGAAAGTTGTTTATAAGCTGCACTTTAAGCTCGGCCGGAGCGGGCATGGAGCGGCTGATTTGCGGCCTCCCCGAGTCCTGGGCGGCACCTGTTGCAGGGTTGGAGCTGCATTTAAATTTTTTTGACTGAAGCAATGCGGTTTCTTTGCCCCGCATCTTGGGATAGATTTTTCTATCATTCATGGTAATGATATACTGTTCATTGGGCCCTCATCATTATTTATTTTTATTTCACATAACTGACATACATAGGAGCTTGTCAATTAAATCACACTAACCAATATCTCGAGCAAGTCTCACAGAAGCAAGCGGTTAGCAGAAAGCCTGTTATTATCTGCTATTCAGATGCTGTGTTCCCACGCCTGTGTTATGTGTTGATTCATGAAGAACTTGTGTGGCAAGTCGTCGTTCTTAAGGAGGGCTGGAGGCTTCGTACAGGAGAGGGGGTTCCTTAGTACAGAGGGGTGAGGATGGACTCAGTACGAGGGGGCGAGGAAGGGCTCAGTACGAGGGGGCGAGGAAGGGCTCAGTACGAGGGGGCGAAAGGGGTCCAGTTCAGGGGGTAGCGGGAGGGGCTTAGTAGAGTTGAGCGAAGGGGCTCAGTATAGTGGGCGAAGGGGGTTCTGTTCAGGGGGNTGATTCCTAATGCTAGCGAATTTAATGGTAATGATTCCTAATGCTAGCGAATTTAATGGTAATGATTCCTAATGCTAGCGAATTTAATGGTAATGATTCCTAATGCTAGCGAATTTAATGGTAATGATTCCTAATGCTAGCGAATTTAATGGTAATGATTCCTAATGCTAGCGAATTTAATGGTAATGATTCCTAATGCTAGCGAATTTAATGGTAATGATTCCTAATGCTAGCGAATTTAATGGTAATGATTCCTAATGCTAGCGAATTTAATGGTAATGATTCCTAATGCTAGCGAATTTAATGGTAATGATTCCTAATGCTAGCGAATTTAATGGTAATGATTCCTAATGCTAGCGAATTTAATGGTAATGATTCCTAATGCTAGCGAATTTAATGGTAATGATTCCTAATGCTAGCGAATTTAATGGTAATGATTCCTAATGCTAGCGAATTTAATGGTAATGATTCCTAATGCTAGCGAATTTAATGGTAATGATTCCTAATGCTAGCGAATTTAATGGTAATGATTCCTAATGCTAGCGAATTTAATGGTAATGATTCCTAATGCTAGCGAATTTAATGGTAATGATTCCTAATGCTAGCGAATTTAATGGTAATGATTCCTAATGCTAGCGAATTTAATGGTAATGATTCCTAATGCTAGCGAATTTAATGGTAATGATTCCTAATGCTAGCGAATTTAATAGTAATGATTCCTAATGCTAGCGAATTTAATGTTGGAGTTCGGGGCTGTTGAAGGGGAGTTCGGGGCTGTTATGGGGTGCATGGGGCTGTTGGGGGTTAAGGGGAGGATTGGGAGGGGCAGAATTAAGTATAATTAAAAAAGGTTGAGGATGAAAGGGGCTACGCGTGAACTGAAATCTTTACACTAGCCTTTAATATACTGATCCAATTTCATTTAATATTTTAATATTAATGATACTATTTCATTTATTTAATATACTGATACAATTTCTGTAACTCATTTTGTCCTATTACTCATAACTTATATCACTCAGCTAAATCCTTCAAGTATTTATTACTTTATTACGCATATTAATCGTGCGACTAATTAATGTTACTCA
>NW_025940910.1:0-60726 GCF_000764305.2 Hyalella azteca
GAATTTATGACGGCCGTACTTCGGTTGATGCTATGCCCGTCACGTTTCTTCTGATGAGAGTTGTGACCGCCGTACAAATGATAATTTGTGGTGTGGAGCTCGAAACTTAGATCTTCTGATGACGTGCGATATAATCGTTGTACAACTCGGGGCCCTCTCGCATTGTCTCACGGCTGAGTCGCAGCCGTAGTGTTGATGTGGATTTTCTTGACGTGCTCACCGGACTCGTAGCTGCCTCGATAGTCTAGGTTTCTCGCGAGTCGCGACCGTCAATGTTCGAAAACGACAAACCGCCGGCCTCACGGCCGCGGCCGTTGCAGACTATGCTCGTGACCGTGACTTTCGTAGAACCAACCACAACAACTGGCGCGAAATCTGAGGTCTTTATATACGCTAGAGTCGCGCACACTTAAGCCTAACCCTCGCACATTTCTTCGAATGGAATTTCCCTCGCAACGCTGAGCACCAACGTTTCAATGTAAACAACCTTTCCCACGGTCTCGAACAACGGCGCCGCATTCTTAACATTCTTAACATCTATTCATAATACATGTTCAATATTACCTATGTTCAATATTACCTACTTTATTCAGGCGCTTGAGAACCTTTTCTTCGTGTACTTCAAAACCTGTTAATTTCCAGCCGACTGGGTGCTTCTCAATATCTGGAATACTGTTCAAGCTCTCATCTGTGAACACACTGCTTGCTAAAGAACTGATTAAGAACGTTAACCTTGCCCTCATCAGAGGATATCTTCCGTTGATCTACTTTCAAATCAGAAATACCGTCCTTTGCCTTGCACTTCGAGCTAGCGTACAAAATGAAGGCTTTCGGGTTCATTTTTTGCATTTGTGGCAATATTTTTTCGAAGATTTTTACTGCGGTGCGACTACTTTTTTTGCTTGATTTCGAGCTCTTGAGTATAGGTTATAATCAGCATCGCTACGAGTACCTGTAAATAACGGTGGTAGGCTTCTTTCTTGGTTTTCAGCTTAGCTAAAACTATACTCTACATCCACTGAGTTATTTTGGCGTAAACGTGTCCTTGAGAAATGACCATGACTCAGCCACAATCAGATTGAGACGCGGTGGAGATCAGACGTGCTGTGTAGTCGCTCCAGGAGCCTGACCGATTTGTTTCCTGCTTTGAATTGCTTCCGGAACTTTATTGCCGTCGGTTGGTTGTGCTGTACTTCCGGAACTTTATTACCGACGGGCGGCTGTGCTGTACTTCCGGAACTTTGCTACCGTCGGGCGGTTGTGTTAAACAGGCTTGTTTCCGGTGATTTATTGTTTCCGGAGATTTATTGCTGTGAGAGACCCTAGCTAATTCTTAGTGAAGGAACCCGAAAATCATTAAACAATCAAGAAAGAAGATATTTCGATGGCTGGGAAGAAAGTAAACAAGATTGTTAAGAAAGAATGCGGTTATTCCAAGCAAGATCCAGCGAAAAAATCGAACAGGAGATCGAAATGCGTAGTTGAAAATGCTTGCAAGTTCTGCAAAGAGACCTCGTTGAGAGATGATAAGATGGTCATCTGTGAACACTGCGAGGATTTCATTTGCATCAGTTGCGCGAAGCTGAGCTCTGAAGAATATTCTTTCCTACAGAAAACAGAGTCGTTTCACTGGTTCTGTAGCGACTGCGAGAAACAGACTCTCAGTGCCAGAAAAAGCGAGAAGCAAATGGAAGAGAAGTGGTTCGCTCTGTTCGCAGCATTTCGAGCTGAAATGGGAAACAATTATCGGAAAGAGATGAACACGTTGAGTAATTTAGTTGGCTCTTGGAGTAATGAACTGAGCTCGTTGCGCAAAGAGCTGATCGAAGAGAGAGCTCAACGGAAAAATACAGAAAATTTGGAAAAGATGGAACTGAAGAATCACAACGTTGACATAGCCGAAATTGCTAGCGAAAGTTCCCGCGAATTACTAGACAGAGAACGAAGGAAGTGCAACCTTGTCCGGTTCGGCATTCCCGAAAGCACCGCATCTGAGACGAACGAATGTGTGATGGCCGACAATAAGTATGTGGCAGACTTGTAGTAAAGCACTAAGCACACCGGTTGATATTGCATCGTGCAAGAGGTTGCGCTCCAAGAATGCTGCTATTAACGCCTGCAGACCTCTATTGGTGACTGTAAAGGATCCGGCATAGGTTTGGAGCGTGCTGAAAGCAGCGAAAAAATTAGGAGAAACTGGGAAACCTTCACTGTTTATGTGAAGAAGGATTCCACCCCTTTAGAGAGGGCGGATTTCCGCAAGAAATGGCAGGAGCGAAACAGACACAGAAACACGGAAAATCAAGTCAACACCATTCAAGATCTCACGAGGACTCCGACCACTCGCCGACAGTCAGGGGAGATGGAAGACAATTAAATAGTGGAAATCGTGTATATGAATCCAGTTCTGTAAATAAGGTAAAAAGTTTACTCATACATCAAGATGGAAGTGCACAGAAAGTTTTGAAATGTTTTTACACGAACTCTGATTCCGTTTTGAACAAAATAAATGAACTGTTAACTGTGATCGGAAACAAGTGTATAGACATTATTTGTATTACAGAGACACTCCCCAAAAATCACGGGGGGAGAATTTTACCAGTTGAATTTCAGTTGCCAAATTTTGATTGCTTTCATGATTTAAAGTAAACGAAGAACAATGTAGTAGAGGTGTAGCTCTGTGGGTTAGAACCTTTTATGGGGCCCAACAAGTTATAAGCAGAGCACCAATCAGCTAGAGAATCCGTGTGGTGTGAGCTTTCTCTAAAAAACAGGGATAGCCTCCTAATAGGTGTCCTGTATAGATCACCCAACAGTTCCTCTGATTAAATAGGGATTTTATTGGTTATTTATATATCTATATAGAGAGAGACGTTTCTTTGTTTCTTCTCGTCTCATATCTTTTAAAGTTGGGTGAATCGGAGTGATTACTCCACCAATTTTTACGTTACGTTCAGGTTCAGGTTCAAGATACCGGTATTCATTACTTATCGTTTTGTCAGGTGGTTGCCGAGTGGCACTTGATAATTGGCACGATGAAAAGGTTCTCTTTTTGGAAGCGTTACGGCAAAGAAAATACAAAGAGAGGGTTGTAATGAAACACTGATACATTTCATATTAAATTGAGAAATTCAAGTTCACATCCTACGTTAACAAACATCCCTAGTAGGTAAATAAAAAAGGCGAGCTGAACACAATCAAAAGTGAGAACCCATCAGTTTACATACGTTGATCAATTGCTGTTCCGTTGAGCCATACGACCGTTGCAAACGACCGTATTGTACACGCACACGTTTACAGCCGTATGTTCAGCGGCCGTACCGCTGCTGTATTCTCGCGGCTTCTTAACAGTTGCTCCTTCTTCCTGGCCGTATTTCCCGCGATATAGTGATGTCTCGCGGGCGGTCTAACCGTAGAATTTATGACGGCCGTACTTCGGTTGATGCTATGCCCGTCACGTTTCTTCTGATGAGAGTTGTGACCGCCGTACAAATGATAATTTGTGGTGTGGAGCTCGAAACTTAGATCTTCTGATGACGTGCGATATAATCGTTGTACATCTCGGGGCCCTCTCGCATTGTCTCACGGCTGAGTCGCAGCCGTAGTGTTGATGTGGATTTTCTTGACGTGCTCACCGGACTCGTAGCTGCCTCGATAGTCTAGGTTTCTCGCGAGTCGCGACCGTCAATGTTCGAAAACGACAAACCGCCGGCCTCACGGCCGCGGCCGTTGCAGACTGTGCTCGTGACCGTGACTTTCGTAGAACCAACCACAACAACTGGCGCGAAATCTGAGGTCTTTATATACGCTAGAGTCGCGCACACTTAAGCCTAACCCTCGCACATTTCTTCGAATGGAATTTCCCTCGCAACGCTGAGCACCAACGTTTCAATGTAAACAACCTTTCCCACGGTCTCGAACAACGGCGCCGCATTCTTAACATTCTTAACATCTATTCATAATACATGTTCAATATTACCTACTGTCAATATTACCTACTTTATTCATTTCCCTGTTTCTTCCCTAAAAAAAAGGCTCAAGACTTTTTTTTTCTATCCTAGTGATATTTGTTAATGTTGAAAGCGAACAAAACTTACATTACAATCAATTGATAAAATTAAATTATTCGTGAGCACCATTCGTACGCATGAATTATTTCTTGACATTCTCAGTAAGCGATCATTATTCCAACATACAAATCGTTAGCCTAATATCTCACGATCACTAAATTCCTTCGTAAACACTTAAAAATGAAAAACATCCTACAAAACATCCACCTAAAACAAGAATTATTCCTATCAACTCATGACACAACAACGTTACACTTCTATTAAGTAGTCTTCGCACAGACAAGAATCATCCACAAAACTCAAACACATTAATATCATTCCCTATTCAATTCTTACATCTTTATCACCTTTTACTTTATTAAACCATCTTACTCCGAACACCGGATTTTACACTCATTTGGCGCAGAACTAAAGCACTATGTGAGTTTTAAGCATTTACGGGTTGCAGCGAGAACAATGTCTCCTGCGTATCTCTTGTTTAAGAATTCAGACAGGCAGGTCGGCGAACTAAACACAAAGAAAAAATAAAAACCTATCCCTACCTACAACATTTCCTCAGCTTGATCAGTGTGTATTTTCTACAGCCATCACTCGATCAAAATCGTCGCGCCTATCAATCGCGCATTATTGTATCAAATCTCCGCCTTTTCAACGGCGTCTCGTCATTTCAAAAATCTCTGCTATCCAAGCAATACGAGTTCCCTTCCTGGCATGCCTGAATGCTTTCCCTAAACATTTCCTTTTTTATTCGGTTCTCGCAGAACTATTCAACAAACTTCTCGTAATTCATCATTCTATGTAGCGAAATTAGATCATCACCTCGGTCTTTAATATCTCAATAGAATCTATGGTTTCTACATCTCAAATCCACCTAAGTTTCCATGACTCGCTCGTAATCACCTTGCCTTCAAAGCGGCCGCACCCTATTCGAAATCTTCGTACATCGCACATCCTATAATAGTTACATCTCACACTACTGATACCCGAACTCGTACGTTCTCGCTCATTAAACTCATTACTATAGTAATATCAATCAAATTCGTACGCAATTAAATTCTTGTAAACAATGGACTCAAACCACATTCGTACATCGTCCAATCGCTCGGTAGTCTCGCGTAATTCTAAGTTAAAATGAACGCGACAACTTCTACACTTAACTACAAGTCAAAATACTGGGCATAAAAATTTCCTATTTAAATTCAATTCCTGAAAAGTTTCAATCCTGTGACATTGAGTTATAAACGCTTATTAAAAATTTCTGTCTACAATCGGTCGGCAAAAAAAAATTCTTCTCAGCAAAAAAAATATCAGAAAATATCTATTTGATAAAAATTGTCCGGGTGCGCACATAAAAAAAAATCATAACGAGAATATAATTTTGACAACTAGCAAAAAAAAAAGAAATCACAACAAACGATAATTTTCTGAACGTGACACTATGCCGTGCAAAAAAAAACGGTTTCGATGAATACTAGAAATCACTACACAAGTACAAAAAAAAAATTCTGCCCGCCTGACCACCTTAATCTCTAAATTCTTCTTAATAAGCTATTCATTATCTCTACAAATTATTTCGAAATAATCTTACAGTTCGAACTTTTGTGACTCACTGCACTTACTATACGGTCAATAATTTTTTTAGAGACATCACTAATGACATGATTTTATTGCCATCACTATTGCATGAGAAAGAACAAGTTCTTCTCAAACAAATTCTGGCACAATATCGACGGTCCTAAATTTCACACATTGGCTAAAATNAAAAAAAAATCATAACGAGAATATAATTTTGACAACTAGCAAAAAAAAAGAAATCACAACAACGATAATTTTCTGAACGTGACACTATACCGTACAAAAAAAAACAGTTTAGATGAATCACCAGAAATCACTACACAATAAAAAAAAATTCTGCCCGCCTGACCACCTTAATCTCTAAATTCTCCTTAAAGAGCTATGCATTATCTCTACCAATTATTTCGAATTAATCTTACACTTCGAACTTTTATGACTCACTGCACTTACTATACGGCCAATAATTTTTTTAGAGACATCACTAATGACATGATTTTATTGCCATCACTATTGCATGAGAAAGAAACAAGTTCTTCTCAAACAAATTCTGGCATAATATCGACGGTCCTAAAATTCACACAGTAGCTAAAATATATTCCCACAGAATTTAAACATGTCTGCATTAAAAACAAAATTTCTTCTATCAATCTAAACCTCTCAATGTACTTTGCCGCAAAACCTTCCAAAACCCCACACCTGACACCATGATTAAATTTGGATTTTTAAAGGGAATATTTTTATATATAGAGAAAAAGACGTTTCCTATCGTCTCATATCTTTTAAAGTTGGGTGAATCGGAGTGATTACTCCACCAATTTTATGTTACGTTCAGGTTCAGGTTCAAGATACCAGTATTCATTACTTATCGTTTTGTCAGGTGGTTGCCGAGTGGCATTTGATTTGGCACGTGAATAAGGTTCTCTTTTTGGAAGCGTTACGGCAAAGAAAATACAAAGAGAGGGTTGGAATGAAACACTGATACATTTCATATTAAATTGAGAAATTCAAGTTCACATCCTACGTTAACAAAAGGTGAGCTTTACACAATCAAAAGTGAGAAATTCACGTTCACATCCTACTTTAACAAATATCTCTAGTGTGAAAAAGGGAGAGCTGAACATAATCAAATGTGAGAACCTATCAGTTTACATACGTTGATCAATTGCTGTTCCGTTGAGCCGTACGACCGTTGCAAACGACCGTATTGTACACGCACACTTTGCGGCCGTAGGTTGAGCGGCCGTACTGCAGCTGTAGCCGCGCGTTTGCAGCCGTATTCCAAGTGGTCGTACTGCCGCTGTAGCCGCGCGTCCTCGCGATCGCTGTTCTTAATAACCGTCTTGTCTCGCTGCTACAGATGCCTCACGGTCAGTCTGGCCGTAGGTTGTTTTACAATGACCGTACTTCGGAATAGTGGCGTAGTCTTACTCGTCGATGATATTATTCCAAGCTCGTTGCCGTATTACGGTTGAAGATGACTGTGACCGTACCACTTCTTCTTGATGGAAATTGTGTTGGGATTTTAATATAGAGAGAGACGTTTCTTAGTTTCTCATAACTTTTAAAGTTGGGTGAATCGGAGTGATTACTCCACCAATTTTATGTTACGTTCAGGTTCAGGTTCAAGATACCGGTATTCATTACTTATCGTTTGTCAGGTGGTCTGCCGAGTGGCATTTGATTTGGCACGTGAATAAGGTTCTCTTTTTTGAAGCGTTACGGCAAAGAAAATACAAAGAGAGGGTTGTAATGAAACACTGATACATTTCATATTAAATTGAGAAATTCAAGTTCACATCCTACGTTAACAAAAGGTGAGCTTTACACAATCAAAAGTGAGAACCTATCAGTTTACATACGTTGATCAATTGCTGTTCCGTTGAGCCGTACGACCGTTGCAAACGACCGTATTGTACACGCACACTTTGCGGCCGTAGGTTGAGCGGCCGTACTGCAGCTGTAGCCGCGCGATTGCAGCCGTATTCCAAGTGGTCGTACTGCCGCTGTAGCCGCGCGTCCTCGCGATCGCTGTTCTTGATAACCGTCTTGTCTCGCTGCTACAGATGCCTCACGGTCAGTCTGGCCGTAGGTTGTTTTATGATGACCGTACTTTGGAATAGTAGTGCTCGTCTTCATAGCCGATGAAAATACTCCAACTCCGTTGTCGTACTGCCGTCGAGGTGACTGTGACCGTACCACTTCTTCAGATGAAAATAGTGACCGTATACTTTGTTGAAGTCGTAGCCGTCCATTGTATATGTTTGTCGCACTCACAGGAATCGTAACTGCCTCGGTGAGTCTAAGTTTCTCGCAAGTCGCGACCGTCGATGTTCGAAAACGGTAACACCGCGGCCTCACGGCCGCAGCAGTTACGTCTGCAGACCGTACGTGCGTGACGGTCTCCGTCGTAGAACCAACCACCCTTGGCGCCAATTTTGAGGTCCTTATATAGGGAGCCGTCGCGCACAGTTAAGCCTAACCCTCGCACTGACGCGCATTCTTTCGAATGGAATGTCCCTCGCAACGCTGAGCGTCAACGTTTCAATGTAAACAACCTTTCCCACGGTCTCGCAATAACGGCCCGCATTCTTAGCATTCTTAACATCTACGCATAATACATGTTCAATATTACCTACTTTATTCACGTAAGCTTTCATACGGCCTTCAGCTGATTGAAATGTGGAAGCTTGTTTGAAATCCAAACTGCTTCGTATGTTGCTGGAAGCTTTAGTGATTTTTTGCAATTAATTCATCGTTATGATATCATAATATCTTAAACTTTACAAATCGGATAATGAAAGAGCATATAATATCCGTCAATTTCAACCATCGCTGAAGCCTGAATTTCAACAACCCGCATGGCCACCAATCACGACGCGATTAGTGAAGAAGTCATAGGCTCAGACATGCTCGCGTATTGGAGCAATCATCGAATGCCTGATTCTTTCACATTAGCGATTTATAATACCCTAACTTTAAAGTATTCAGAGTAAATAGGTTATATTTTATACTATTTTAATTATTGTAATATTTTTTTATTGTAATATTATGTAGTTATATGTCCGAGTGTACTTTTTTAATAATTTAGAAAAAATATACAGCTATTTATTTAGGTAGAAATTCTATATTTGTTTTTTATTTCTTTCTAATTATTACTAGTCGCAATTTTTTTGGTATTTCGATTTTTTTTAATTCAGTTTCCTTCTTTTTTTATGGAAATTTCATTGCAGTTTTCATATTGTCCTCTTTAATTCTTGTAAAAATAACTAGAAAATAAGAGTCTAAACTCTAAAGCAAACCATTCACTTCGTCCCTCACATCGTTGCGCAGAGCAGCCTCATCTAACAAAATTAATAATTTCAAATTATGCATGGCATCCTTGCTGAACATCACTAAAAGAACACACTATCGCACTAAATGTGATACATATTGCACATACATATAGCTTAAACCTTCCTGAGGAACGTGTAAAATCACTTGAATTAATATCAAAACACATAAAAATACTTTCATGACTTTGTTAGAGATTATGCGTACACATCTGTAATTATTGAAATGTTCGATTCTACTTTAAAATAGACAATAGACATTTTAGATTTGGTTTTAGCTGGTAATACCCGCTAAATTCTTGAAAAATTTACAGTGAGCCAGAATTGGAATCAAAATCAACCATCTCGATCTCCGCTTGATCACTTATCTATTTTATCTTACTTTTTCATCAACAATTAAGATCGTTTTCCTCTTTTTATTGAGTAATTTTTACGGAGATTCAAACAATCTACTTAACCAACAGTAATCTGTTTATATATTTCGACGGTTAATGTTGAGGTTCTAAAGAAAATCTCCATAAAATTGATTTAATTCCATTATGTAATTCATACACAGCTGAATCCCTGTTATGACTGCAAAAGAGTTTCCGTGATGAATAACATTTATACATGAATCACTATTACTACTGCGTAACCATTTTTGTCATGAATATCATGCATGTACCAGCACTTGGTAAACGAAACGTCCTGAATAATGATTTAACTATGTTTGTCCAGCTGCTAACATTTAGTCCCAGTGACGCATGTTACTCGTCTCAAAATCTTATCGATCTATTATCAGATATTAATATTGCCACAAAGTTTAAATTGGAAGAGAGATCACTATATCGACCGAAATATTTCAGACGGCGTAGCCTTTCAAGCAGTTTTCGCTTCGTCGCTATTCCAGTTGTATGAGCGTTGTAAAAGATTATTCATTACATCATTATCGGATGTATAAAATGTAATGATCGAATGTAAAGCTCTCGTTTTGGTTGGTCATCGAATAAATATTTTCGGGTGGTATGTTCCTAAATAGAATATTTTGATAGACCATGACCATGATAGACGATACGTAGACTAATATTTGACTGGATCATGTGTTTCGCTGAAAATGAGACGTGACTGTGAAAGAAGTGAAACATTGTAATCTTTTCATCTAGGGAGGAAGATCAAATTACGTAAAACATGATTGGCGAATTTTTCTGTGTACAATAATTAGAGATCAAGTCGTGAACTTTAGATAAATTCTACCACGTGAAGTCGGACTTCTGAAGCTAACTCCCTTTCCGCTTACCAAAGCTTGGGTATCCTCACGGAATCTTCTCATCAAGGATTGTGCGTCAGTATTTTTCCTCCGAAGACAGCTTCAGAGAAATCTCATTTTTGTGTTAATTTTCTAGTCTCTCACAGGGGCTGGAATCTTCCCGGCTCAAGACATCCATGTTCTTCCGAGAACTGGCGTAAAACTTTCGATGACACTGCCGCCAAAACTGATTCGCATGAATAGGACTCAAAAACGATAATCAATAAAATAATATTATAGAATAATTTAAATGTTGGCACTTTCATAGTATGTGTATGTATATGCGATTTAGTGAAAAAAATACGATCAAAAGAATCTTAATGTTTGAAACTTCTCACGTTAAATGATCTGATGTTAATCATAATACACATTATTGTTAACATCATATACGCCGTCGCAACTTTGTTTTGACTAACCCCTCAGTCTCAGGCAACAAATCGTTTCTATCCATTATTTGACTGCCAAATGAGACCTAAATAGCACCCATGACCTATACCACACACGACACTCAACCTACCTTTCATTTTTCTTAAGTATGAATAATAAATTACACAAACGAAAAGCAGCCGGAGGATTTTTGTAACTACTGAATATTCTGAGGTGGCCCTTCGGTGGGGCCTCTAGAACTGCTTATATATGAAATGGACTACGTGTCATCGAAAAAGTATAATAACGACTAGAATTCTTGCATAAAATCATGAGTAGGACAGCATTTCTTCAAGTGTTTTGTAAATTCAGTTCTAAAGCAATTCTGTATTCTTAACACAAGGGTTGGATAGGTACATTGGTTTCATACAAGAAAGAGATGATTACAACAATAAATCATCTCGTTAGAGAGACTCAGAAATTTCCTCCATCAAGAATTTTGAGTTTAAGAAAATCAGAAACTTAAGCATGGTTCAAAATTCAAATGCAATATTATTCCAAAATATGCTCTCTCTGTCCAAAAGCTGTCTCTGGTCTATTCTTCAATAAACAAACGGTTACAAGTTCGGACCTGTAACAAAAAATATTTTTCAGAAAAATCCCTAAACTAAGGTAAAATTATTTCAGCAGATATGAATGTTTCGAATTAAGAAAACATATCTGATTTTTATTGCCTATTTTTGATAACTGAAATCATTTGATGTTCCAAAAAATATAGTTTAAATGTTAAATTTGTTAAAATTCCTATATTACGCATTGATATCTTTCAAATAGCATCATTGTTCACTGAATATCAAGATTTTTGAAAATACAGGGTAAATCTGCTGATTAATTTCGGTGAACTTTAACGTTACTCATTTCTGTGTCGTCGCGTGCAGCAGGCGGCGAACAAATTTGCTCTATATGAGTAAAAGGTAAGTTTCTATGATTCTATCATTGTATGTATAAATAATTTTTGGTAGCAGATTGTTTTCATCAAGTAATCCGAACAATAATTTATTTAAATACACGGCCAAAAAGAAAAACGGTTTTAATGGTTTATTCATAAGTAACTTCAACTTGGTGGATAACATTGATCAACAAAACAGTTCGTTTTGAATAAGAACTGCTCTCTACTTCTGTACTGAACAACTCTACTGTTCTGCTCTGAATTGGGGCGAAAACGATCGGAGATAGAACCGGTAGCCTGTTAGGCTATAAGGCCTCCAAGCTGAGGCTCCAACTGAATACTTCTATGGCTTCCATGAGAAATTAAAGAAACTATCTATAAGTATAATGATAGTAGCCTATAAATGAACTGAAGTGAACCAGAACTTTTTGGTACTAAGCCGGGCCATAGTGGCAATTGGCAAAGCAGAGAGTTTTTTAGACTCTCCCACAAGTTCATTTTTGAGCCCTATAAGTAGGTAGCCAAGTAAAGTATCCTGGACACCAGCATTATCATAGGCCTACTTAAGAAATTGGTTTAAATCTTGAGTACCTAAATGAGGAAATTAAAAATGAACTGATTCTAAAAAAGCTCTGGTTTGCCACTATGCTGGCAAGCCCACTAGCCTAGTCCTAGGTCCTGCTAAGCCGCTAAGGCTAACTGAAATCATGAAATGTTGAGGCTCTAATATCATGTAATTTTAGTAGGTACAAAATCTTGCTGCTCTGCTGTTATGTATTTTTGTTTGAATGAAAAAACTGCGGTTTGCACTTAGCATTTAGCAAATATGTCATTTCATAAAATTTTAAACTTCTGCAATCCGCATTACTTTAACGGTCCTGCCAAATTATCCTGCTGAACACAGTCATCGTAATGATAAAAAGTCAACTCAAAGTCTCAAACATTTTGTTGGAGATGGTAATAGGGTAAATGCGGTATATTCCGACATCGTAGGTAATTCTGTCACCTCTCCAGCTTTTCCTTTATATTAAGCTTTGTTTTAGTTCCATGCGTTCATTGATGGTTGAAATGGTGACGTCATACATTTGCGTGTCGAAATACTGCAAAAACACTAGGTCTTGGCCATCTAGTGGGAAAATATTGAGATCCAAAGAGAGACAATGCATGTCACGTGGTGAGATCATCGAAAAATGTGTCAAATTTGACACCAAATAGTGAATAACTGTTTTTATAGGAAGAATATTATGGTTTGAGACTTTTAAATACGTCTGTGAATATATTAGGAATCCTTTAAGTATACTTGTATTCGCTGATTTCAAGTTGTAAATAAATTAATAGATGATCAAGTTGAGATGTTGGATTTAGACACATGGAAACTAATTCCGACACAACTTGAATTGGACACACACAGATCGTTCAAAGCTTTGTACAAAAATTGAAATTTGCTTAATTAAAAGCCTAATAGCTGTTAATTAAAACGTAATTAAGTAGTGTTCAATATTCGTTAGTGTTCTAATTCAAAGCCGTGTTGTATCCCAATACAGCTCACACAGCAAACGGAATTCGAACACGTGGATGTTGGCAATACGTATCAGTTAAATTTGAAGCGCTGACGCAATATGACTCACCACGTGTCGAATATTGCCACACAAAGTGACGGAATATAGGGATTTGGTAGGTTTCCATTCTAAAGGCTTTTTAATAAATATGGCAACATTTTGTGACGTTTCATCGTTGCTGACGCGTAGTGAAGTGTTTTGAGAGTCATGTGAAGGCAACAGAACTTACGTAACGCATACGTTTTTTTTGTATAGTTTTTCATTTCTTGATGCGTCCTTAATGTGTCGGAATATACCGCGTTTACCCTAGTTGTGGCCACGTCAGAGCGGTCAGACTGCATTAACACCTGTTCAGCTTACAGTAAAGACAAATGTTATTGTTGCTGTTTGACAGTTTTTGGATAAAATTAGAGATTTGGGGTAACCCGTGCAGGCAGGATGGAATTCTAAAATTGATGGTTCATATATTTTTCCCGATACACCTAGACCAGTTTTTTGATGCAACAACATTATTTGAGGCAAAAAATTGAACTTCTTATAGGCTTAAAACACTTATGGGTATGCCAAGTTTCTATAAAGTAATCACTTGGGAATGTTCTGTGCCTGCAAGGCTGCAGCTTTCACTCAACAATTAAAATTATAAAAAGTATTAGTTTGTTAAAGATTTGTCTCTTAATATGACTGCAAAGAACTAAACTTCATAAAGTAATTAAAACTACCGTGACTACGCTGTAAAGCAGACTTTTCCATGATGCCCACACTAAACACGCAATTCATGGGAGCGAGACTAAATAGAACAACAAAAGCCAGCGCCTGGCATGTAACTGACGAAAACAAATGACGATTGCGGCAGCGGCAGCACGGTGCCTAACGTTCATATACTCTATGCAAGAGAATGATTAATTATGATTTTTCTGATAGAGGTTCGAATTTCGAAATATTTTCGGAAGCCTAAAACTTGAACAAATTCTTTCATTACTTTGACATGATTGATTTCAAAATGAATATTTTAATGCGAATTCATGAAAAGCGTTCAAAATAAATTAAATAGCTGGGAGTAATTTGAGTAAACAATTAAGAATCGATTTATTATCCTTTAAATGAGAATCTTTGCATTGAAACTTCTGGATGATGTGTCTACCGGAATATTTGTACAGTGGTATCAAGAGTCAAAGCCATCAACCGATCATTGGATGGCTGCAAATATGTTGCATTGTTCTACCTATTAGGGTCAATAGAACCTAAATAAACTCTGTTGTTCGAAAGGACAAAAAGCTTAAATCAAACTTACATGGTAGTACAATAAATTTTGAAATCTTCTCCAGTCATGAGACTTGAATTCATACTCATAGGTGATCTTGAATTTCTGCACCACATTTAATTAAGTAATTTGTAAAACCATAAATTTCAAATAGGTACCAACTTTTTCAATTTAATTCTGAATGAGCCACGTCTGTTGAATTCTAATAGGGATCATTAATTTCTGCATCGTATTTCTGAAAATCAAGTATTGCATTTCTTTTAAATTAAAAACATTCTTTTACATCAAAAACAACGATTTTTATCTTACAGCTTCTTTGATAATTGGTGATCTCACTCATATAATTGAATATTTTAAATTTAATGAATAAATTTAATGAACATGAATAAATTCTTATTTAGAAGCGTATCAATAGGTGTTTAAATTTTGAAACTATTTTCCATCATTTAAGGGGAAGGGATATCATCTACCCTAAAATTGGAAATTTTCACTTTTTCTCGGTTTTTATACTTCTTTTAAAGCTGGCATTCTGCCCTATAAAACGGTACCACTGCCATCTCTGTACGTTGATTTATGATTTCACGACATTTCATGAAAGGGGGCAGGTGGGAAAGTTCTTTAAGTAATTAGATAGGAACTAATTAGCTGCTGAGCTCTTAAAATATAGTGACTACTTGAGTTGTGCTGCACTTACCTGTTTAGTCTCATCTTAAAGCTGACATTCTGGCCTATCCAAAGGTACCAATACCATCTCTGTATGTTGATTTATACATTCACGACACTTCATGAAAGGGGGGCGGGGGCAGAGTTCTTTCAGTAATTAAATAGAAGCTAATTCGCTGCCCAGCACTACAAATACAGTGTTTCTATGAGGTCTTACTCAGTGTGCCTCCGGGTGTTGTACGGAGAGATGCGCATGTAGTCACTCCCATCATCCTTGAGTGGAATCAAGCTCCAGAAACGTTTAGTTTGGTATCTATGCTACATTGAGCGCATATTGTGGTGCACGTGGAACTTTGTTGCGCTCTCCTCAACATTCACACTTCTTATATATACCATTCGATGCGCAACAAAATTATCTACAATTGAACACCGGCGTTTTTCTAATTTCATTATAGTTTGAATTTCATTACACAAAAAGGGGGGGTTGTGGGGGGAAAATCAAAAATTTTTTTATTTATTTTTATTTCTTTGATATAATTAACTATATTGAGTCGCAGTCTTTAATTTATTTTGAGGTATTGTTATTCATGGTTTAGTATGAATGTATTATGAATGACAAATTGGTATATAAACTTGTTGCCTCTAGTGTGTATTAGGTTCCAATAAATTGAATGTTTTTGGTACAGCGACATCAAGTGTTGCAATACATTGTGCATAGCTAGCAGCTTAACTAATTCTTATAAGGCTATAAATAGTCTTTACCTATTTGACTATTTGTTATATATTGATTACAATATACAATTTAAATGTGTTAGCTAGCTTATACAGGGTGGGGCAGAACAGATTGAGCAGTTTTGAGGCAAAATAAAAGAGTAATGGAGGTATCATACCATTTAAAATACTTATGTTTTGAATACAATATCAGGAAGATGGTGTCTGTTAGCTGCATCACACTGTTGGAGTCATTCTCAGAAGTTTCCTACAGCACATTCACACATATGGCAAGGTATGGCCATAACCTCTGCTGCAATAATCTGTCCCCTTAGCTGTGGTAGCGTGTGAGGGTGACTTTTGAACACCCTTTCTTTTAGATGTCCCCAAAGAAAGAAATCACAAATGCTCAAATCAGGTGACCTCGCAGGCCACTGTATATCACCCCTCAGACACCAGACCTCTGAGAAACATGCGTTTCAAAACATGGAGTGACATTTGGGCTGTGTGAGCTGTAGCCCCATCCTGCTGGAACCATCTCCCATTGCTTCATTTTCAACAATGTTTTCCATCCTGGGCTGCAAGAATTTTGCAACATTGCAGCATAGCGATTGGAATTCACTGTCACAGTTACTCCCTCCTCCAAGAACGACTCCAACAGTGTGTTGCAGCTAACAGCCCCCATCTTCCAGATATTGTTTGCAAAACATAAGTATTTTAAATGGTTTACTATGCTAACCTCTAGGAAAATAAACTTTCTTCTTTATGTACCTTCATTACTCTTTTATTTTGCCTCAAAACTGCCCCACCCAGTATATTGAGAGGTTGAGATTGTTTTGACCTTTTAGGCAATTGGAAAAATTTTTCATCCTAATACTAGTACCTATTCAAATTAAAATATTTAATTTCAATCTTTAAATCTCTGAATTTAAAACTAGAAATAAAACAATTACAATTATAAAACTATATATAAAATAATTAAATGCAGTGAATGGAAATAAAATGTTTGAATTATGCACATGTTTATTTCGAACAGTGTTAGCTTTTCTCTTAACTCAAGTCTCGTTTCAAGTCGTTTGTGGTTTGTTTGGTTATAGTTCAGTTCATGTTTAGTATTGGTTTATTGGTCTGAATTGAATGGGAACAGTGCAGTCAGTCACTCAGTCACTACTAGTCGGTGTGTTTAGAGTGTACCGTAAAATGGGGTAACTTAGACCGGCGGGGTAACTTAGACCACTTATCGTTTTTTTAACAAAAACCCCCACAACTCAAAAACTATTTGACATAGAAAAATTTTGTCAATGGGCATTAAAGGCCTAATACTGAGGCCACATAACACAATAGAAAGATTTGAAAAGTTTGCATATCTAATAGGTTAAAAAATTAAAAATGGGACCCATGAAAAAAAGCTATTATTTAAAGCCTGTCAGAGTACCCCCTCCAATTTTTTTATTTTTTGGTTAAATAACTCCAGGTTTTGATGCATTGTAGTAGAACTCTTCTAGTTACATATGCAAATGACAAATTTACAATTTATGGTGAGTGAAGCTAGAGTATAGACCTGTATTTTGCATGTTTCAATTCAAGTTTAATTTAGCTAGTAAAAAATGGCATCATTTATAAAAAAAAGTGGTCTAAGTTACCCCATTTTACGGTAGTCTGGTAGATTTATAGGACATAAAACTAGTAGATCTATTGATAGTGTTGTGCACTGTGCTATCAGCAACCTATCTCAGTATTTGTTGTGTGACTCTTCAATGTTTAGAAGATCTGCATTCCTGAAGTGTTTTTGTATATTGAAGCCAGTTAAATGGTCAATACTTAGCTTGTTACCTTGCTCCATACAAACTTTACAAAGCTAATGAATAGACTTATCAATAATTGTTTACCCAAAAATCCCTAAGTGGTAAACACCACCTTGGCCTGTTGGTCATTATTGAAGGCAATAAGTGCCCTTTTTAGCCACCCATTATGATCCACATTCTGTTATTGTTAGTAGGCTAATTGCAAGATAAAAAATAACCTTTCAAAATGACAAAAAAACTGAAAAATAAAAAAAAATCAAGTAAAAAAAATCATGAAAAAATAAAAAAATCATTGATTTATAAAAAAAAAAATCACCAACCCGTTTTCTAAGATTTTCACATTTTCTTTCATTTTTTTTTTCAAAAAATTCACATGAACAAAAAAGTCTCAGATTTCTGTTTTACATATGTGTACCAAGTTCCAGAGTGATCCGTCTGTAAATAGCTGTGATAAATTTTACCCTAGACGCTCCCCTTAAATGTCACTGTGGAATGTGGATCAAATCTATTTATGACAATTTATGACCAGAGAGTGTATTTGAATTTTCAAGGAGTTGGACAATTCTTAGATGACGTTGGTAGATCAAAAGGCAGATTTAGCAAATAATAATATATTAACGACTTTTCAAATGTAGCAACATTCATTTTCAAGTTAAGAGAAGCATTGAATAGTGAAATTTGGTTGGACATAAGTACATAATACACGTAAATAGGATACAACACAAAAATTTCTAGCCAGAAAGTCCTTATGCAAACAATCTCTAATTTTATTTTAGACAAATCCGGTAGCTTGGAAATTGATAGCTGGGTCCAATTCAAAATTAAGACAGTTCCAGCAATCGTTGGTCGATTAATGTTGTGCACCTCCGCATGATGACGCTGGTGGGTTTCTCCAGCATGGTGCGAGCGACAGTCTTGTGAGTTTCTCAGGGGGCTTCTCTGCCCTCCAGGTTGAGGATGACAGGTGAGACGGTCTCAATGTCGTGGTTGTTAGTCCAAATACTCCAAATATGTTGTTAGTCCAAATATTGGAGTATTTGGACTAACAACCACGACATTGAGACCGTCTCACCTGTCATCCTCAACCTGGAGGGCAGAGAAGCCCCCTGAGACAAACTCACAAGACTGTCGCTCGCACCATGCTGGAGAAACCCACCAGCGTCATAATGCGGAGGTGCACAACATTAATCGACCAACGATTGCTGGAACCGTCTTAATTTTGGATTGGACCCCAGCTATCGATTTCCAAGCTACCGGATTTGTCTAAAATAAAATTTAAGATTGTTTGCAGAAGGACTTTCTGGCTCAAAATTTTTGTGTTGTATCCTATTAACGTGTATTATGTACTTATGTCCAACCAAATTTCACTATTCAATGCTTCTCTTAACTTGAAAATGAATGTTGCTACATTCAAAACGTCATTAATATATTATTATTTGCTAAATCTGCCTTTTGATCTGCCAACATCATCTAAGAATTGTTCAACTCCTTGAAAATTCAAATGCACTCTCTGGTCATAAATTGTACGCATATACTCAAGAAATTTCTGCCATCTTATAATAATATATATATGTATATATATTGTTTGAGCAATTACCAATAAGCTTGTAAAAAATAGTTTTGCATGACTAGTGAATATTTATGATTTCCATCTCATTTCAGAGCACAAAGATGAAATGAGCAATGGAAGTGGATGAGGTTGCGTGTGGTAGTAAAGTCTCAGGCATCGGAGGCTCTGGAGGTGAGGGCCAGCCGAGCGGAGCGGACCACAGGGATGACCAGCTGGTTGGTGCAGGTCAAGTTCCACGGCCAACTACTTTAGCTTTGGCCCAACAAAACTTGCCTGTGATTCCAACAAGTGACCTGCAGCCACAGCAGAGCCATGCAACAAATGTTGTACTGGGCTCTCATGGTGCTGCATTGCTCCAGTCACCCCTGTCATGTTTGCCTGTGTGTTCTGTGTTGCCACCTCTCAACACATCTTCTGTGTTGACCTCTCCACTGCAACTGGCTGCAAACCTCCCGCAGGAAAGCCATTGCACTGTTGCTCTGACACCAATTACACCCACTCTTACAAGTGTATCTCTTTGTAATGCTCTCCCAAGCATTCTAAATCAGCCAAAATTCACTTCATCTCATCTTTCCTTTACTCCACTTACCCCCACAACTTTAAGCCCAAGCACCCCTAGCTCCAACAACACAAATGAAACGTGTACCTTCTCACCAGGCCAAAGTTCCTCAATTTCTGCCATCCCCACTAATTATGCCAGAGAGAGCTCTTTAACTGATGCAAACCCAACTCATCTTTCAAATTTGTACAACATGCAATTGGATCTTGGTGAGTTATCATCTCAAGAAACCGTTTCAGATTTTGGGCAAAGTTCAGGATTTCTTACATTTCAGAAAAATTCTTCTGCTGCTGACTGTCATCCTGATCAGTATGATCCAATACAAGTAGATGGTAGTAGGTGTTTTGTTCCCAGAGCTTTGATGCCTCATATTTATCAGGTCATTCAACGTCACAAGGAACGTGATCAGAATGCTTCTCCTTATGGTGCTTCAGTCCCCTTGCACAGTTCAAAGAGCTTGCCACTGCACTCGTCTCTTGATGGTGCAACGGTAAGAACCTCTCCACTGCCTCTTTCTAACACAAACAATTTTTATTCATCATCTTCACAAACGAATACTGCTCAATATAATCCAATCAATGTCAATGCACTAGCTGGTGGAAGTATTCCTATAAGATTTGTAGACACTACACCTTCATTATCGTCAGAACTGCGTTCAAACTCGTTGCCATATTTCCCACTGCGCCCTTATACTCCAGGAAGCAGCAGTACTTCAACCGCAGGACATTCTTCCTTCACTCCCACTGGACCTTGTACTACAAAGAGCTCCTGCTCTTCATCGACAGAAACCCTCTTTGCCTCTGCTCAGAATAATAATTCTTCCATATTTTTCAAGGGTAGATCATTTCCTGAAATTGAAATGGCATTGTGTGCCAGCAACACCACTTCTAATACTATCAACAATTGCAAGTGGCATCCAGAGCATGAGGGCTGCGCCATTGATCTTCGTCTGACATTGCCTCCTTCACCTCCTCCAGCTCGGAGTAGTGATGAATCTTCTCATTTTTCTCAAGATGATGAGACCGGTAAGCAAGTCTTTCATTTAAACTTCAGGAAATTATTCAGCATTTTATCAATTTAATTTAATTACTCTCTTTCTAAAGGCAAAGTTTATTATTTTTTTTTGGATTATTTTCTTGCTAATTATTCTGATTTACTGTAAGTTCACTTCAAAAGTAGATATTAGAGAGCAATAATTCAGGCGGTTATGTGGTTTTCAGCATTTGAAAACTAATGATTTTTCACCTGTTTAGTTTCATCACACGTCATTGAAATTATTTCAATAGAAAAAACTTGAATGCAACAATTTCCCAACTTATGAATAATTGTACAAGTCTTGAATGAAGCCTTACAAATTAAATTTTTGCATCCTCTTTTGAAATCCCTTGATTTTAAATCTGGATTATCAGTGCCCAATTTTTTTGCTGTCATTGCTTTAACCCATGTGATATCGACAGCTTCCATCAGAACTTCAGACATGGATGATTCCATCAGCGATACTGAAGAAGGTAACATAGAAAATTCTCCTGTGAGTCGTGCTCAGCAAATGATGCCTGCCGAATTATATACGTTCTCTGATATTGAGTATGAACCTGTCTACGATGAGTATGAGCCGGTGTCAGACAATGAAAACAATGATCTACCACTTGCGGACAACTCTGACTCGGACATTGATACTGTGAGTGTCACTAGAAAAGTTCCTGTCTTTTGGATAAAAGTATAGGTATTGGAAACTGACTTTCAACAGAACAGCGTTATTTATAATTTAGGTTATTCTTACATTTTTCATGATGGGGTTTAAATTTTTAAAATAATTGTGATCCATAAACTAGCATTAGTAGGTATTTGGCATTTCAGCCAATTTTAAATTTTTATGTAGTAGTAAAACTTTTTGGCAAGTTTTTTCACGTCAACTTGTTAACCTGTTTATGTCTAGATTATGATGAAACGGAATTATAGTTTTGTCAGAGTAATTTCTGTTTTTCAGCCAAATGAAGACCTTAAAAATTAATGGGTGAACTATTTGTGTTGCATGAGTAAGATTCTTAGGCAGCTGCTAATAGTGTTCAACTAATTTTTTGTGGTATATGCAGTTCAATTTTAATTGTTTTGATTCTGTTTTGCTTATGAATCAGAATAAGCAATCATGTGAACAATTGTTATTTTGTGACCAATAAATGACAGGTAATTTATTTTTTACAGAATTTTGCGGTTGCTGCAGTAGCAGCCATTAGCTCTGACTCGCAGCTGTCCGATGAGTTTGCTGACCAGTCAGGACTTGACTCTGATGCTGCTGACCTTGATGAACTTGACATGGCTAGCTTTTTCATTGCATATAAGAAGAAAGTGACAAAATCAAAAGGATCAGATCCTTTTAGTCTCAGCAGCGCAGATTCTGACTTTGATCCTGACTTCCACGCTGACCGATGGAAATGTCTAGAATGCAACCAATCAAACAACCGCAGCTTTTTCCGATACTGTGAGAAGTGCTGGAAGGTACGAGTCTAAAACCTTGTTAGTATTTTGGATGGAAGTTATTTTTTAGTTAGATTGAGTGGAAGTTATTTTTTTCTGTTGTGGGAAGTATAACATGCCTGCAATTCTGCAATTTGAAAAGGAACTCTGGATGTATAACTAATTTAGTTATCTTGTGGCAGTTTAATTTTGTAAAATGTAGTAAATGTGAATCGTTTAATTGGATTGCACTGTTTGGCTGAATGTTCTGTTGATGTGTTCATATGTTTTGCCATATTTTCAAGTAAATGACATTCTCTCACATCCGTGTGAGCAGATGGTAGGAATTTGATTTGCTTACAAGAATCAAATTGGGAAGAATTGCAATGTTTGGCTGGATGTTCGGTTGATGTGCTGTTTTGTCTTACCAGATGCGCCGGTGCTGGCTACCTGATCCTCCCAAAAAACGCAAAAAACGAAAGCCTCGACATAGACCTCGGAAGCGCCGCAGCAACGGAGGCATCTCCAGTCGAGATAAAAGTGCAGACAAGACGCAGGCAGCTGGCAGTGACTGTGCTACAGCTGGCCCAAGCAAAGCGGCAGTGAACGCTTGTCTTGATGATCCTGCTTGCTCTGCTCCTGCTGCTAGCTCTGCTCCTGCTGCTAGCTCTGCTCCTAGCTCTGTCCCTGTTACTAGCGTTGCACCTGCTCCTAGCTCTGCACTTGCTGCTAGCGCTGCACCTGCTGCTAGCTCTGCATCTATAACAGGCTCTGCACCTGCTACCAGCTCTGCGTCTACTTCTAGCTCTTCACTCGCTGCCTGCTCAACGTCTGTTCCTAGCTCCGCAGCTACTGCTTGCTCTCATTCTTCTGTTATACAAACCGAAGATGGTAAACCTTGCAAAACTTCAGCCGTGATCGATAGTTTCTTGCTACAAAAATCTGAAATTGCAACTACAATGAACGTGGCAGACTATGATGGTGAGCCACCCACAGGCAAGAAAGACCAAGTTAATATTGCTGCTTTGCCCTCCGAAGCGTTGGGGTGTGTCAAAGTAGGCGGTGACGAGGTCGTTTCAGAAAATTCATCAACTGCTAATTGTTCTGTTAGAAACTCAGCCGATATGAGCGTTACTCGAGAGTTGATGAGAGAAGCAGCTGCCGTAGCGGTAACCAATGCTTTTGAAGTGCTTTCTGGAAAGAATTTTGGGCAACTTGGAATTGATGTTATTGATGGGGTAGATTCTCCTA
This sequence comes from Hyalella azteca, assembly GCF_000764305.2. NCBI lineage: Eukaryota > Metazoa > Arthropoda > Malacostraca > Amphipoda > Hyalellidae > Hyalella > Hyalella azteca. Next base: position 23,408 of record NW_025940910.1, read on the forward strand.
GACAAAACGAGCCTCTTAGTGGAATTGAAGGGAGGATATTTGGCGTGCCAGCAAGCGAAAAATTTTCCATGTTAACTAGTGTGTACGAGAAAGATTTCACAAACCCTTGCCTAAAAGTTATTAGTTTGGTCAGAAGTGAAGCTTTGAAATCTCTTGAAAAATATTCTGCCAATACCACCAGAAATTTTCCATCAAGCATAATTGAGTCCAGTTCTGCATCTGGGAGCCTTTCTCAAAACTCAGCTCATGGCTCTCCACAACCTATGGTTAATGGTGCGCTGCATCTTGAATCGATGGAAGCTGTGTTCAAGCCGGCTGTGGCTGAAATTTCAGATGACATCAATGATGAAAGTTTTGTAGGACTTGAGCGAAGTATGTCTACAGCTTCCACTGTGATTTTGGATAATGAAGACACGCAGTTCTTGATAGACTCTCACGATAAAATCCAAGGTTCCATTAATGCTATGGCAAATCAACAAAACTTTGAAAGTTCTTACACTTTGAACGGTGGAAGCTGTGAGGCCATGCTAAATAAGATTTTACAGAATAATATTTTGTGCAGCATGCAGAAGCATATAGACAACATTGAAGTTCTTCTTGACCACTCAGAAGTGCCAGAAATGCACACCGGAGCTTTCGGTAAATCTGATCGAAGAAATGCGGGGGATCTTTCTATCTCTATTGATCTCGACCGCTGCTCAACGCATTCTGCCCCTGAATCCGTTGTTTCCGTGGTAGATTCGGGATTGGGCAGCAGTCAGGATTTTAATCAAGAGAGCTCACAGGACTTCCCTGAAGCTTCTGTTTCTAATTACCGCTCTACCATCACATTAACTTCCCCCAAAAAGAACTTTACATCCCCTACGAAGAAAGGAGGCCGTCGTTGCCGCTCTAATGCTTCAAGCTCTCGTGTCGATGTCGTTGATGTTGTTGTCGAAAAACTTGATGACTTCTCCGGCATCAAAAGGAAAAACATGTTCCCTGATGTAAGTATTCCTAGGAAGAAAAGGAACTACTCAGACAACCCAATAACCAAGTACCTTAATGAAGGATTACACTTGGTGGATGAGCACACGGATGTTATGAAGCTGCCTGAGAACCATACTGTCAAAATAATATCAAATTCTTTGGTAGAATTCTTGCGATCAGATGACGGCAGTAAGTGGATGTCAAGCGACCGTGGACGTTCTTGGATGAGTTCAGCCCCTGTGCAAGCTATGTTGCTCGACTCTCTTTTGCGGTCCTCCAATCTAAATACTTGGAGAGGTGGTTCTTTCGCTGACAACCTCTGCATCATGTGCCAAGATAGACCCAAAGACGCAGCGATTATACATGGAAAAATATCGCATCAGGCCACGTGCTATCGGTGCGCCAAGACTCTCTTCAACAGGAAGCAGAGATGTCCTGTTTGCCGTCGTAAAATCTTGCGCATAGCTAAGAATATAATAGCTTGAATCCATCATTTTTCTTAAGAAGTTAAATTGTTTTTTATGGTTACTGTTTTTCTTTTGCTACTCTCTGTTTCACTTCCAAATTTTGCTCGTCCCAAATGTATCTTATTTGTCTCGATTGAATTATGATTTGAAGTCACATTGTAAGAACGGAATATTAATGATATTTACTTCGAATTCCAGCACATGTAAAGCTTGTTTGAAGTTGTAAGTTCTAGATTTATGCTGAAATTATTAATATATTTCGTACCAATGACAGTCTGTCGATTGGATCAGTGATTAATGACTTGAGAGAACCTAGTCTTACAGCATCTGTTTATTTCTTGGCCTAATTTAATGCGCGTCATGATACTGAACGAACGGCTGTTACATTCTCTCCTATTTTATAAATAAATTTTCTTACTTGACTCCAAACTTCAAATGCGCATGTATTGCGAGGCGCATTTTGACGTCGCACTGAGTTATCTCAGTGATGATTGATGACTCGCGTCTCGCTGGACTTAGATAACTTAATTCTGTCGCAGTCAAACACTTCATTCAGCTTTGGTTCCGTTGCTGTAGCATTTGTGGGATCTGGGATCTCGTGGGATCTGACCGGTATCGTTTCATTTATATAAAAAACACATTTCTATGTTTCTGCCTGATTTGGATTGTTTCCACTTGCGTTTTTCATTTTTCTTAACGTGAATGAATTCTCGTGTTGAACTTTATATGATGCAACTTAGTACACGTGCAGTGCTGTCGGTGCTGAGATGATAGGAGCTAGCAGTGGGTTCGAGCCTTGTGAAGCTCAGTTCATTTCTCAGACTCGCTGGTGCGCGGAGCTTGACAGCCGGCGAAGTTCAGAATGTTCAGAAACTCAACATTAGCATGGTGTTGAGTTTGTGCCCAGAACAAACTCGGGGTACGCGTCTACTTGGGACTGAAATTAGCGTTAGAGTTGAACTTTTTGGCACTTTTGCTTTTTGAGAGTTTTTTATTTTACTAGCGTTTGCTTTATTGAAATGACCGCTGCGAGCAAGTTACCTGAAATTTTATGACACAATGAGCGTATATCAGGTAATAAACCTTCGTTTTTCGTCAAGGATTGGTGGAGTTGGTGCGTGAATGTAAATGTACGATAAATCTATAGTAATCGCATTAGGTTCCTGGAGCTGGGCTGTGGTCATAGATGTGGTGTAGAGTTAAGTTCGAGCTCGGTTGGCTGATAGATAAGTTTCCCTAACGAGTTGGTGGGCTAGTGGTGCTTGTATATCGCCAACCGGACTCGTTTTTTCTTAATGGCAATACTGAGGGCATCGTCGTATGGTATATAATAGGAAAACCTATGCATTGTATATGTCATATACTCGTACACAGTTACGAGCCATTTTACATCGAATCGGTAAAATCGCGAGAAGAAACTTCTTTGGCTTCTGTCTGACCAACTCGTCCGAATTCTTATATTCTTTTCTCATTTCGAGAGTAATTTTCCGTTTCATTATAAGGAAAGTATTTTGTATCTTGCCATTCGATTTTTATAATATTTTTTCTCTTGCATACTAGTAAGCAACTAATGAACAGCAAATGGTGCCTATATAGTCTGTTTTAATCATATTTACTGTTCGTGTTGGAAGCATTCTGACTAAACTGATTTGCCTAAGTGTGGGGTGTTGCAGAGTACGAATCTTTCTTCAGCTTAGTGTAAATACTATTGTACTTGTGTGTTAAAACATGTATATTTTCAGGTACGTACTACTTTGTTCTTGTAGAGGAAAATGTACGTAAAATGAGATGATATTGATCCCTAACGATGCGTTTCTGTACTGAAGTCAACCATTCTTTACGACACTTACTATGCTTTGTGAAATTAATTCCATTTTTCCCTGGTTGAGCTTGTAGTAAATCAGTTTTCTTAACCAGCCCATCGTCTTACATTGATGTATTCGGGGACGTTCGGTCAATTTGATTTTATTCTCGACTCACAAAAGGTATACGTTGATCAGCTTGGTGTTCAGGAAATATTTTCACATATCTTTTCTGGAATTGGTCCAAAGAAGTTAAGTGTAAGTGGGACGTTGCTTCAATGTTCAGAAACTTCCGTTCGAACTTGTGTGTTGACTATCGGCCAGTTGGTTTACTGCTGAGCCTCTGTTACTTTATTTCTATTTTCTTTCCAGAGAAGGCGGTGAAGTTGTATTCAGTTGACGGAATCATTAAGCTCATTTTGAGGACGTCATCCTTGAGCTACATTCTAAAATGGCTTGATCATAATTTTAGCTCTACTTGTGCTTCGGTTGTTTCCACATATAGGAGAAAGCTGCACGGATGTCAACTCTGGCGAAGCTCCTTGTACATTTTTTATCAACTATGTTTCAAAATATCTGCAGAAAAGCTGTGGCGGGGAATTTGATGAAGGATTTACATATTAAAGTAATCATGCTTGCAATTGATCAGGAAACTGAACATGCTTAGCCCATCTCCGAGTATAACGGTATGTCTTCGGACATGCCACCGTAGACTTATGCAAATGAAAGCGTAGTTTTTTATTACTATGTGTAATCTTAGTCCTGATTATACACCCCGTTGATGTTGCTCTCGCGTTCAGGATAACATAATATTCATGCGTGAATTGTATTTATGTTGTGATGTTTTCTCTTGAACCATTATGCATGGTTCCCCCACTTGCCCTGACGTCGTTTTATCATCTCGCACGTATCGTGTGGTTGGTAAAGCTTCTTTCATTTGGCTGTGCTTCATGTCAATGGCCTCTTTACGTACTAACAAGCAAATAATGGTTCACTAAAAGTGCATTTATTTCCTTTTATTAATTTTGTCGAAACCTGTACATGTAGAGTATAGCGTCTCGGTATAGTTTTCTCGAACCGTAATAACGAAACATCCTGGCATACAGGATTGTGGCCAAGTTGAAACGAGGTCTCGCAATGGGCATAAATTGTTACGGTACTTCTTTTTGTGGTGATTTAAAAGCTTGGGAGACGGGGAAAGCGAGACGTAATATAGCGATACGAGACCGATTACTTCGATAAACATTCTGGATGCACTGATTCAGGATAAATAAGTTGAAGCCTTTGTTGTTGATTAGAATGTTTGGCGACAATTGGTTGCTCAAACATCTTGCCAATTACACTAGTGGGCTGACACTGCAATGTCCGACTGGTGGCACAATTTTGCTCTTAACCTTTCCTCTCATAAACTCGTATTTGAGTTACTTCAAATACGCGCTCTTAATGCCGGTCATTTGAGTTACGCAAGCATCTTAGACGTGATGATACTAACGTCGGTCGTTGAGGTAGTGTCTAGTTGTTTGTACACGATGCTAGTTGTAGCACCTAGTACAGATGGCCGTCGCTAGTTTTATAGTTATTTTTTAAAGTGAGGCAGCTAGGATGTCGTTAGAGACCCCAGGCTGACTGGCTAGACGGCAGTTAAGTTTGTTGCTATTATTTTGCGTAATAGCTACATTTTGTGGATAAAACGTACTAATAATGTGAAAAGGTGTAACCAGTAATATACATCGAGTAAAATGTTGAAATAAGTTAAACACCTACTAACGTCTTTAATGAATATGGTATCGGAAATCTAAAATAAAAACTGGTGGATTTTTGTGGCAATCGTTCATAAGTAAGCATTGAATATCGCTCTACACGAGACTACAAGTTAGATATCCAGTGGTAGTTGGAGCTAGCCAGACCAAGTGCTACAGGCTGCCAGTAGTGGCTCCGTGTAAACGCACGAGACCGGTCGCATGTTCTTATTTACAGGATGGACATTCGAGATATAATATTTTAGTGAAATGCTTAAAATGTCTGAAACTGACAATCGTCTAAAAATGCCAAAAAAATTCTTATAAACTAGTAGTCTGTGAAATGCCTGTGAAAATAAACAAATCACGAGTAATTACAAGCTTTCGGGGACGTCTCGATTTCGTCTCGTGTTTTTGCGATGAGATTGAAATTTTTTAATTTTCGAGACTATAAGGACAAAACTTGGAGCATCGTTTCGTCTGATCTGGACTTGGGGAAAGTTCTAAGACGCAGTTGCTTAGTAAACAGCGTATTTTTTCACTGACGGGAATACCTCTCGCACTGTTTGTGTTGGCTTAAGTTTTACACTTGCAGCGTTTTGGCTCGATAGGCTCCATTTTTTTTGTAACGCACACTTAATTTAATGAAAACACAAATTTATTTTGGGAGTAATAATTCTCTATTATTTTTCTTCGAATACTATTGTTCATAAATTTTTGAAACTTCTCAGTCATTCATGTTCGTCGCTCTTCTTCATTTGCGTAGCACTAGTGCCTAAGAGTTTTTCGTGCTCCACCCAAGTTACGTTATCTCATTTCTTACAAAGTCTTTGTTACCTAATTAATCTAAACTCTTTTTAGTGACATCTGCAATTTATAGTTAGCTGATAACCTGGCGTATCGCTGTAGTACGGTTTCTGATGCCAAAAATTAATCTTATTCTGTTCTACGCTTGTTCGATAATTTGCGTTGCCATATTGCATAAGTAAGATTGAAGCTAATATCTTATATTCATCTTTCTATAAGCTTGGCTAATTCATGACCATTATTTGCCTTACCACTAATAAATAAGGTTCAGCTTCGGCAATATTTATTCGGCAGTAGCAGGAGACATCTGTTCAGTTCGACTGTTATCACCTATCATGACGGACTTCTGATACGTGTCTGCGTCCAATGAACGTCAGAAGTCCCTTGGGATTTCGCGTTCCTAGGAGCATTATTCTTGAGCGCTGTGTCTCACTGCGGGTCACAGTTGTTGGGTTAGGTTTGTCACGTAGATAGGATACCTTTCATTTATCTTATCTGACCTCTCGCGTGGGTGGCCGACGTCCCGTGTAGGCGACCTCTTGTTATAGTGTCTTAATTTTTGTCGCTTTTCTCCTTTCCCTCCTTTTCACTTCGTCTCTTTGAGATGCTAACCTTGCTTATTTCGAGCCAGCTTCAGCAGGCTGGACAATATTGAGATCATCCGCCCCTTGTGGGTGATGAATTATTTCAGATCTTTGAATAATTGAGACTTCCGCCTTCCTGGAGATTATATCTTTTGACCTCCAGTGCGAAATAGCTTGATACCTGAAGCGCTAGCAAACTACTACTCAACTGTTGCTAGCGCTTCACTACTTCTACTTCTACTACTCAACTACTACTACTACTACTACTCAACTACTACTACTACTACTCAACTGTTACTACTACTACTTCTACTACTACTTACTACTACTACTTCTACTACTCAACTACTACTACTACTGTTGTACTTTACGACAACCACCGAACTTGTGCTCAACTTTTTTCCACATGCTATGTTGCTATTGTTATGCCTGCAGTGTGACGCACCTTTATCGTGATGCGCCACTTTTCTGATCCACTTTCGTGATTGTGAGACTTGATCCAACTCTGTTTAGCATGCGATCGCCTAGGCTTTCAAATGGTTTAACGTTCTTGATTTTCATTGCTTTATTCGCATTACTCACCTCACCTGACTTGATTCATTTCGTTTATTTTATGTTCATTGAGCTAGCTAATGCGAGTAGAAAAGATACGTGCGTTGACGTGCTGTTGCGGCACTATCTATCATAATCTCTAAGCCTAATTATTCCTTTTAATATTCACGATCTCTCTGATTAATTCAATTAGATACTCCACCGGAGATAGATCGAATTTGAGTTCAAAACTTAGTCTAGGCATACATCAAGCGTCGACAACGTGATTTATGTCTGAAGGCATGGTTACAGGATTATGTGCTAATGCTGTGTACATGAGTATAACTTGCTCGTAATTTTTAGATTGTTTGTGTGACCTGTATTATCAATTTTTGAGCTCAAGTTACGCTATAAACGATAGAATAGAGCAATCGGTTTAATATTCAGAACAGCTTTTCATAGTTAGGTACGCGTCAGCTCCTTTTTGTTGCCAGGTGACCTCTAACGGAAGGTGCTTCATTTCTACGTTGTACGTAGTTTAATGTTTCTAATAATATTTATTTCGTATTGCTCATAAACGTATGTGTTCATTACAATTCCCGGCACAAAATTTTGGTTTAAATGCAGGTTGTCGAGTGATTTGTGATAGTGCAGCGAGCTAGATTCATATAAAATTACACGCGTGTAATAGACTCGTGTAATAAGCGCTCTCGGTTCTAAGTCAATCTTTCTAACACCCGATACCTTTTTAAAATAAAATTAAATCTCAATCTGAGATAAGGGGATTTTGAGGTGAACTGATTTTTATCGATTATTATCTGAGTTGATGTCTCCAGCTAACTCTTTTTTAATCCAAATGAATGATATAAATAATGCTCTAGTTCTGTAATGTTGTTGGCGTGAAAAAAAAAACGGAGCGTTCCTTTGTCAAGGACTGTTCCGCAGTTGATTTAAAATCCAGATTCCACTTGAAAATCGGATCCTAAACCTGTCTAAGTAGATGTATCGGCGACCAGCCCACCGCCACCAGACTCCAGCCACCAGGCTCCAGGTAAGTATTTGTGGTTTGTATACCAAATTTTGCCTCCTTACAATTAAAAAGAATACTTGATATATACAAAATTCACGTTCCTGGTGAAAGTAATGTAATTTATAAAGCCTAGAGCACTAAATTGAAATGTTGCAACTAAATTAAAATAAGCTTAGGCCTACAATATTTTGGATCGGAAGGGCCGATCTAGCATTTTTCGTGAGGAAGCCATTTTTCTAGCCTCGCACTGACCATCGGCAATAGGGGCAAGTGGTGTAAACGTGTAGTAATGCCGGTGAATAGTGATGTGCTTGTGAAGTTGTGCTGGCTGCTGTCCTGGCCATAACTAAAATTGCCCTTATTACCTAGTACCTACTTGATTTACATCCATCATAATCCATGTGTTATGTGTCACACATCATGTCCATGATGTGTGAAAGTGTTCCAATTTACGTCAACTGCTAATATCTTCAACATTTGCTGTTGTAAAGCAAGTAGGGTAAACGCGGTATATTCCGTCATCATGGGTAATTCTGTCACCTCTCTAGTTTTTCCTTTATATTAAGCTTTGTTTTAGTTCCATGCGTATGATGCGTTTGTTGATGGTTGAAATGGTGACGTCATACATTTGCGCGTCGAACTAATACCAAAACACTAGGTCTTGGCCATCCATAGTGCAAAGCAGAGCAGTATGAAATTCTGTATAGGCCAGACTGTAGAGCATGGCACAACATAGGTCGAGGACGCCGATTTCATGCACCAAAGACGCCGAGGTGGATGTCACTGGACGCCGGTCGCTAATTATGCTTCTCCATAAATCGCGATTTACGATCGATATGGCCAATGCGCCGTATTGATCTACACGCTACGATCGTAACTATGTGTTGTAGCGTGTAGTTCCGATGGCTGTGAGAGCTATATTTGAGCACCCAAGCATACGAGCTCATAGCCACCTGAACTACGCAATGTAGCACGCAGTTCCGGCGCCTGTGAGAGCTACATTTGAGCACCTAAGCATACGAGCTCATAACCACCTGAACTACGTGATGTAGTGCACAGTTCCGGTGCCTGTGAGAGCTACATTTGAGCACCCAAGAATACGAGCTCATAGCCACCTGAACTACGCGATGTAGCGCGCAGTTCCGGCGCCTGTGAGAGCTACATTTGAGCACCCAAGCACACGAGCTCATAGCCACCTGAACTACGCGATGTAGCGCGCAGTTCCGGCGCCTGTGAAAGCTACATTTGAGCACCCAAGCATACGAGCTCATAGCCAGCTGAACTACGCAATGTAGCACGCAGTTCCGGCACCTGTGAGAGCTACATTTGAGCACCCAAGCATATGCGCTCAGAGATACCGGAACTACTCTACTCGGTGTAGCACGCAGTTCCCATGGTTCTAAGTGCATGTATTTGAGTGCTTGCATTGAGAGAGCCTCACGGCACTGACAATGGATAACAAAGCAGCTTGTGATAATTCATTTTAAATAAACACTACATCATTAGTCTTGTCACCTGAACCAAGCCAACAGGAGTTGTTTGTGGTGAGTGAATTGGTTATGATGTGAAAAGAGTGCGCTGGTGATTGAATTGACTAGGTGTGTTATTGATGTGATTTATATTATTATATTGAGCTGTTTGTATGCAGGTAATGTTGAAATTATATGTGTGAAAAGGGACTGTTGCGGCATGATTGTCCCTGATGTGCTGGTTACTTCGGTTTAAGTCTCTTTCAATGATGTTTTTCCCTTATGATTGTACTTGTATTTTTAAAGTTATTTGCACTGATGATGGAGCTCGTAGACGAAATTTTTTCAACAAATATACAAGGCATTATCTTTTCTTCAAAATTATTGGTTGGCATGCGATTTAAGCAGACCTATGACATAAGCTCGTGGAAGTGCCATGCATTCTCAGAGCTGGGCAGCGCTACTTTGAAATGTAGCGGCCGCTACCGCTACATGCTCTAAATGTAGCGGGCTCTACCGCTACCGCTACAATTGCTTAAATGTAGCGCCGCTACCGCTACTGAAAATGTAGCGGCCACTAGTACCAGCCGCTACATGTAGCGCGCTACTGCTCACCTCTACATGCAGTGGAAAAGTCTGCAGGGATCGCGGAGGGACGGAGGGGGGGCAGAAGGCAAGAGCTCGCACGGCTGGGCGGGTTTTTAACACCAATAAGATGCAATAAACGTTCCAAACGCTGATAAGAGGTAGTGTACTAAAACATGGTTGTCAGGACTAGATAGTGCATGGGGATAACGAATACTAAAAGCTAACTAATCTCCATGTTATCGCAGGCTCGTGTTATAAATCACGACTCTCTAAGCTGGCCATTAAACTTAATATTTAGCCCTAAGATTACGAAGAATCTGCCTATATTCTTTCTTCAAAGATGTCCACGTACTTTTCTTATATTTGAACAGCAACGTTTCAATCTCTTTTGGAATCAATCGTACCAATGCACGAGCTTTTTTCTTTCTTATTAAAATTGGTTTCTGTGAAATCGACTAACAAGATACATAAAAAGTGCTTTTGAAAACAAGGATTCAACACATCAGTTTTGAACTCATTTTTAGATTTTTTTCAAAATTCTTGTTGATGTACACATTTATTTTAATTCTCAAGCGTATAAAAGCAAGGTAACTGAGTTGAAATAACTGGTGGATGATGCCACATATTTATGGTATTTTTAGTGACATTATCAAGTCGGCGGCATGAAACATGTTAATCTAGAAATATCTTATCAGACAAAATCCAATCCCTATTCCGAGAGAACGCAGAGGCCATAAGCACTGTATTCTCTAGCGCATAGAAGGTCAAGAAGTAATGATTTTGATCGCCCCCGATGACAAGATTACGAGTGTTTCAAGTAATTAAAAAACTTCCGGAAAAACTTCATTGGTTTTTACTTCTATTATGACAATATCGGAAGTAAAATATTTTTAGGCGATCACGTACCTACGCCAAGTATATAGGCCTAATTTATTGAAATAATGTCAGTCCTGTTGAACACATGCAACGTCCCGTGGAGATCCGTCTTCAGCTAAAGTCCGTACACGTGTTAAGTCGTACGCGTGCCTTCAAGAAAATGTGTACAGGCATGTAAGCATGTCAGTCGCTGCATGGGTGGCTGGCATACAATTTATTACCCTTCAATCCCCCTGTTGTGAGATCCATTACCTCACCTCAGCCTATAACCCTACGCCTTACACGAGGTGATATCATATGACTTAGGTGCATGAGGAGGGCCAGGGATTCAGAGTCGAGTATTGTTTTTCATCAAGAACGCAGGCATTTTCAAGGAAATAAGGAGCCACTGCATGGGGAATGAAACACAAGATCCACATTACTTTAAATTGATACACTGTGACCAAATGACAAATTATAACTAAGCTTAAAATATGACGTAACGTCAGTAGAGCCATAAATAGCATATCTTATATTTAACAAATATCGGCGTCCCTGTGCAATTGAAGTTAGTTTTCATTTCAAACAGCATTCCATGTTGTTGTCGAAAAGAAACATAAAACACACGGAATTATCTCGCGTGGAAAATCCAGTTTAGAAGGTCCTTGGTGTCAGGGTACTCCGAGATATCTTTTAATTTCTCTATCATATTATCCGTACAAAACTTTTGGTACTCTTCCAGTTCTGTCTTGCTGATCCAGAAGCAGTTCTGCGCTCGGCAAATTGGACAGGAGTAACTGTGTCGGGAGAAAGACAAATCACTCCATAAAATATCACAACAAAATGAAAAAATAGCAGTCGAGCATACGAACCACTAATTGCTATTATTCCAACGTTGTTATTTTATGCAACATAAGCTTTCAATTGGTTAATTAATTTTCACTTCATATAACTTCATTACTTGATATTTTATCTTAACTTGCATCCTATGACCCATTAGATTGTTATGTCACTTTGAGGCGAATGCCATTCCAAGTCGGGTTGTGCTGATGCAGGTGTAATCGCACATTAAATATTTGTAAAGCTATGCGTTAACTTACGAGTACTATTTAAAGCAATCAAAATTTACTTACTGGTCAGTGAACCACCCTTTGGAGCATGGAAGACAGAAGGTATGCATGCAGCTGGACAACAAGGCGTAGTCAGCAGTGGTCGCCATCTTGTCTGCACAGATGGCGCAGTCCGTCGCTACGCTCGACTCCACCAGCTCTTGGACAGTCCGGCAGCGCCTCACAGGCAGCGTCTCACCAACTTTTTCAAAAACGCCTCTCACCATTGAAGCAAAAACAAAGCTTGAGATGAGCTTGTGGATCAAGAAATTGCTGTGAAAAGTGGCATTTAATCTTAGCTTCTCGTTTTTGAATGAATTTTTGTAAATGCTGTCGTTAAGAACATCTCTGAAAAGTGAACAAAACACAACAACTTGATTTGTGTGTTGAACCACCTCGCCATCGCAATGTTTCGGAAGACAGATGATTTCCAAGATGATATTGATGGTTGATACAAGTTTTCTTATGTGCTTGGCGATGGCTGGGGAAAGTTTTACAGGATGTTTAGGGTTTTGAATTCGTTCGATGCTTCCTTCGAGGATGGCGATCAGCATGCGGGAGAGTGGGATAAGGATACTGTAGGTCGGTTTCTGCAAGACCAGTTCGAGGACGTAGTGAAGTTTGTGAAAACTCAATGGAACTAAGAGGTCTGGCGCAAGCCGCTGCACCCTCTCCGGCCACTGCGAATGCAACAAATTATGACGACAAAGAAAAAAAAGTTTAACTCGCGTGCAGAAGCAATCAAATCATTCAAATGTTTAATCCGCATTGTAGGACTCTTACTGCCCAGCAGGCTAAACGAATTTCGTACTGAATCATGAAATTTTTGTTTCTTCTGCATACCTAGTTCGTGAACACGGTAGATCGTAATTTTGAAAACTAATAGGTACATAGAGTTAAACTTCAATGAAGAAAACTCACCATGAGTGTCATTTCCATTTCGAGGATATCGTATTTAGTCAAGTGTTTGGCGTAAATTTCCTGCCTCAGCTTCTCGATTCTTGCTTTGATGGCGGTTTCCTTATCCATGTCATCAATAACACGACTCGAATATTCTGATGATTATAAACTCAACAATGATGCACAAAAGCATTCACAATGTATTAATTCTGTTCAAATACCAAAATTCAGGGAGAATGAGAGCGACGACCACTCTCTATAGAGCTCGGTCACAGAATGATGTCTGATCATGTCTCAAGGCTTTAGGGAGCTCATGCTGACACCTAGTTTATATGTTCAAACTCGTGCCTACCTACCCGACCTAATTTAATTGAAGTTCTCGAAAGTGTTGACTGATTAAGATTTTAAGGTTGCCTTATTGTTTAAATAAATAGAGCTAGATTCCTTGTGGTAGATGACTAACTCGATAAAATGGGACTACTGTTTTAAATGCATGGTGGAACTACTCGTAATATTTCCACTGAATGCCTGGTTCCTCTTTAGAGACTAAGACGTAATGAAAAATAAAATAAAAAATCTGACGACTTTATAGAAAAAAAATTATAAATTAACACTTCATTATCCCCATGATACGCAAAATTTAGAATTTATTATGCAAAATTTTATTTTAAAATTGGGTTAAGTTGAGCTGTAAATTAATTGCGGAAGATTTAATTAAACTTGATTGAATAATTTGCTCTTTTGCGTACGTTAATTAAATCTTATGGGTCGCCCATATCATTAAACAAATTATAAAATTTGCGTGATATTTGGCTGAAAAGAAAACCAAAATGGCCGTGCCAACATATAGCTCATAATTATTCATGTGATCAAATTATTTTTGAGAAGTGGCTGTATAACATGAAGTAAGTAACCATTTTTAAGCCAAGAAGCAGCATGAATAAGCGTCAATAAATACTGACGAAGAAGTTGCAAGTTTTGTTAAGAAAAATATCACTGGAAATGTGATCTCTAATAGAATCAATAACAACATGTTGAATAAAACCGATTATACATAGCGAATTTTGTTATCATGTTTGGTGGAAGGTACTTTCCTTTAGTTACAACTTACAACTGTTACATTATGCGATGGTTGTTGTTATGAGTTTTTCTGGTAATACGTATTTTCGTCTAGATATGCAAAACGAATTTTGTTTTTATGTTTGGTGGAATTTCGTCAGGTGAACTTGGTAAATAGCACATGAGTCGCCATCTAAATTATTTCGCCTCATATATATTGGTAAAATTATATAACATATTATATATCTGAGAAACGCATTTAGTTTTGTATATGATAACTGAAAACTTAATCTGAAAAAATTAAAGAGCTACGCGAAACTAAATTTTACGCTCATCCCGATCATATTAGAATGTAGAATCGATATCAAAATATCCATTAGGTAGAATCGATACCAAAATGCAGTAATTTATCCTGAAGATCAGCAGATCAAGTCCTTATCACCAATATTCATCTTGCTTGGTTACAAGTATCAGCAAGCGTGTCACCGCTTGCACCATTTGTGCATACCAGCTTGTATATGTCACCAGTCAAAACTGGATTTCTCGAGAAGTTGCTATCTCAGATAAGATTTTATTACATAATATAATCATACCAATTTGCGCATCTAGAGTTCGGAAAATAACTTTGAAAAATATTTTCTTCCATTTAATCCACATCATCTTAATTGAGATTGTAGTCAAGTAAATGAGCTAAAATTAAACCATGTGATACCGATGACCAGCAACTTTGCAACATGAGAACGCACGGTTGCGATGAGAGAGTGATGATTGAAAAATCGACAGAAAAAAGATTTGGGAGTTTATGTCAATAAGGAGCTGACATTTTTTAAGCAAATCTCAAGTTAATAAAGCCAATAAACTGATTGGACTGGTCGCACGCTCCTACAAGCACCTAGATGCAGAAGCGATTAGGCTGTCGGTGCCGTGCGTCCGCACCTAGAGTTTGGAAAGCCATGTTGTCACCGAAACTTAAAAGGGTGATAAATTTAGTCGAATGTATTCAAAGACGTGCAACAAGGATAATTCAAGGCTTAAAGGGCCAGTCTTATTAAGAAAGCTTAGAGATTATGAAGCTCCCATGTCCTTATTATCGACGTCTGCGTGGTGATCTCATTGAAGTATACAAGTTTACCCGTGGTTTATACAATGTCCCAGAAGGATTACTAGAATATGTGAAACAATTACCAACTCCAGGGGCCACGGTTATAAGCTAAAAAAATCTGTGGTGCATTTCATCCATGCGACAACACTTCTTCTCGCTTCGAATTACCGATTTGTGGAACAAACATGTGGAAGCTGTATCTATGGCGCGCCTAGTATGAATGTGTTCAAGAACAGATTTGAGGCTCTGCAAAGCATGGTTGAATTAATATTTAGGGTATGTGTTTCGACTAGAGGTGCCTCCTACCTCAAAATTGGGGTATGTTTAGCAGGTTCTTAGCTGCAATGAAAGTTTTGGATAGATCTGGCCAAAAAGGTCATTCATAAGATCTCTATAGAGACAATCCAATAACATAATAATAATCGGCACGATAGGCAAACTCGGCCTATTCTTCAACGCTGATTGATATTCCTAAGCAATGTTATGTTATTGCTAGCAACAGAAAGGCAGTGATTTAAGGCAGTGATTTATGCTTGAGCTCTCTGATCAATATTTTAATTTAGCTAGTTCATTTTGATTTATAATGTATTAGAATGAAAACACTCTATTTTTCAAGTAGAAACTCACACCTGATTAGATACAACGAGCAATATATCAGCTGAGTGCCGACTCGGCAGAATACAAGCTGATAAGTAACGCTGAGTCGCAGGGATTTGCCTGCGATATAAGCGGCGATCTTATCTCTTTCAATATATGATCTCTGTCTATAAATGCTCTCCTACAATGGATGATCTCTGGCTATACGTAAATGGTCTCCTGCAAGGTAACATCTCTGCCTAGAAATGGTTATTGGAATAGATGATCTCTGTTAATGTGGCTCGCCATACCGTCAAGCGTGGTCATCTCAGGCTGCTGACGTTCCTGGAGTGCCAGATACAGTTTTGTTCATATCTGCCTATTAGGTCATACGCACTTATATATAGTTCATATCTGAATCTGAATATATAAACTTAAAGCCTCTGAATTCAGTACCAAAAAGTGTTTAAAACGCAGAAGTGGGTTTTGAATGAATTAGATTAGTTTTTTAATTATATACAGCCACTTCAGTAATCCTTGAAAGGTACACGAGCAAATAAGTAAAGTAGATGAAAAATTTAACCCTGTCCGACTTGCAGCATGAGGACTGATAGGCGTACGTTCCCTTTTGATTGATGTTTGCAAGAGCACTGCATTTTTGTCGGCCTTCGCCTGGTGATGAAACCCACGAAAGGAATGAAGGCCACTGGCCGAGTTTCGTCAGAGCTGATAGCAGTCAGATAGCCGCCCAAGGTCACAAGATCTTTCCAACAATGAAAACTGTTCATTAAAAATTACTACAAAGTGCTCTATATTCAGCCTTATCTGTAAATCACAGCCTGATATTACCAGGCAATAAGTTAAACGACGGCAGACAGGTAATAATACCATATAAACAATTAAGTCTCTAATTCTATTAGTTTCTTTAGAATAGATTAGTAGAAGTGTCGGCACTGAAGAAATTGGCCCATGGCCTGTTGCCGATTCTTGTACTTTTCGTGACTTGATTCACAAGGGATCCGGCCTTAGTAACCCGATCTTTCCATAACTGATGATTTATTGAGATGGCTGCTAGACTTATTGAAAGGCCCGTAAGGTGCTAGGCATTTCAATACTGAACATATGTTCCAGCATAGCTTCGTCTAGACTCTAGTCTGATCTTAAAAGCGTTCACACTCGGAGCGTCAATAATGCTATCAGGGACGCTGCTTCAGGTGTCAGTGACTCGATGCGAGAAGAAATGATATTGTAACGCCGATGAGAATAAGAATAGAATAGAATTGTCGGCACTGAAGAAATAGGCCCATGTTGCTTTGTAATTGAGATCATTCTTTGCCCGACCATTCAGAAAACAAGCTGTCTGAAAAAGAGTGCAATGGGCAGTGAAAGTGGCATAAAATTTGTTTAGAGAGATAGAATGCTATAATTAAATATTTTAAACTGTAAATTGCTCTAATATTTGGTAAAGAAGCTAAAGATAAAAGCAAAATATGAATCTTGGATTAATATATAAGTAATATAACATATGAATGCATCTTTTCTACGAAAATTAAGCTGTAATTTTTAAGGGTTGTTTTTTGATTGAGAGGCTCGTCTAAAAAATGCATGTAAACCAAAAATTATTGGCATATTCAAATAGAACTAGTTTTTACTTTTTGCGTAGACATTGTTGACAAGAAAACTGGTTTCAAAATTGAGGATTTTCAAAAGTGTACATTTGTAAATTCATATGTAAGGCAATCTTTAGCCTAAAATTTATTATTTAGGGTAAATCAAACAGCTGAGTAGTCTGCCCGAAGAAAGGCTTCTGTGGAAATTTGTGGGACATTTAGAAGGGATCGTATTAGATTCGCTAGTTGATATAAATTATTCCTTCTCCTCATTGGTAGTAATTCCTATGAGATAGCAATGTCATCTGGCTGTTGTGGAACCAAAAAAACTAAAATGAATGGCAACGGGCAGGTCAGTTGCATTGATTTAAAATTATTGATTAATCGTTAGAAACCTTGACTTGAGATATCATAACTTAAGTGTGTCGACTACCTTCGTACATCATCGTAAATTTGTTTGGCTAATAATATACTATTAATTTTTTAGGATTGTAATGATTTTTCCCTACGTCTATAATTTCCGTTGTTTCACAAAAAATTAGCATCCATTTCTAGCCAATGTTTTGAGTGAGTTTTCAATCTAATAATCTATAGAATTTCCTTTGTTCTTTTCTTAGCTATAGTATGTCCTTGAAGTTGAATGTTGGACTTAGATGTTAGTTTGGTATTATTGCAGATTAACTACATCCAAAAAAAGGGTGTTTTTTTTTAATTATATGTTTTTTGGGGTGTAGATTAGGAATCTTTCATTCATTTTTGGCGGTCGGCATCGGAAAACCGATTTTTTTCGCGACTTACTAACATGGGGGTTACGTAACTTACGTTACCCACTCACCTTTATTTACTAACATGGGGGTTACGTAACTAACACACATTGTAATACTATTGTATGAAACAATTATGGGCATATCATTTGTTGATGCCACTAAAACAACAGCATTTTCATAGTGTAGGCGATCGCCTCTGCTAGCAGAGGCTGGACATAGGCTATGCATGTCCTGTGTGTAGTAGTCCTTGACGACTAGTTAACTTGATTAGGCGTTCGCAACACGGGATTGGATTTCAAACCACGCGCGATTTCGGAAGCGGGACTGTTTCTAATGAGCTCCAGTTGATCTATTTTCATTGCAGTGGAAGGTGGTCCAACGCGGTGGTAGCGGGTAGGAACCGTAGGGTTGGTTTTTCGATACGTTTTCATATATGGACATGAGAATATATTACCTATACAGAATTCCATACTGGTGCCAGGTGACTAACTATAAATGAAAAGGAGAATCAAAAGTGGACAAACTGTTTCAATTGTACAGTACCTCAGATTTGTTGTAAAAATTTTTGATAGATATTTTTTATTTTTCATTTATTTAATGGATTTTTTGAAAATTATCCAGGCTTTTTGTTTGTAATGATCAAGTTTAAGTTGAGTATTTAGTTAACCAGTACTGTAGACATATACCATATTTGGGGGCGGGGCTTATGGGCACAACCAATCACAGCTTGAAAGCATCTCCATCAACCAATCACAGCTTGAAAGCATCCCCAGCAACCAATCACAGCTAGAAAGCAGATAACATTACAATTCCATTAACAAATCACAGCTGGAAAGCTGGAAGGGGCTAAAATCACAATCCCATCAACCAATCACAGCTGGAAAGTGATAGGTTATGTATATGTTATGAAATATGATGGACAAAGTGGAAAGTTCCTGGCCTTTCCAAGCTTTCAGGTCCTGCTTTCCAATATGCTATGTGTACTGGTTAATTTAATATCCCTCTAGAATTACACACTGCTTTCACCTCGCAATATTAGGCAGAATTTTCATAAAATTACATGTAAAAATTTTTATTTTGTATTTATATATGGTAATATTAAAATCCTGAATAAATATATGCTTTAATATTATTTTTGTTCTAAATGAATTAGAGAAAGGCCATTGGATTGGGTGAAATGGGCCAGACTCCAGAGCATTTTTGTCCTATACCTGGGCAATGTTGTTAATTCAGCGATTTTTATTCTAAATCTAGCATTCATTCAACACATTCAGTGGAAAAATGTGATTTGACAGGAAAAAATATAGAAATATATAATAGGTATGTAAAATGGGCTTTTTAACTACAATATTATATTATTTAGCATATTCTGTCAAACGGGGTAATAAGGGACGGGTGAGGTAATAAGGGACAGTCCTCCAACATTTCTACAAAATGTTGTAGCAGCTAAACTAATCAAATATTGCAAAATTAAAAATAGTGGCTCAAAGTTCAACATTTTTACTATCTATGCAGCATAAAGACAGTTGGGAAATCAGAAATTTATTACCTCTAAAAAATCACTGAAAAAAGTGTCAAAAGTGAGATTTTGGAAAAGTGCCTCTGCTAAGGTCTGTAGCAGAAAAAATATTTGTCATTGCACATTGGTGTTGGCTTAAAAATGTGATTGACACAATTTGCATATCTCATTCCAAGAATAAATGGCAGCCATTCCCACAAAACAAGGTAATAAGGGACACCCCCCAGAGTAAGAAGGGACACCCCTAAAATTGTATTAACAGTAGAACCTTGGTTAGCAAAGGCTCCAGTTAATGAAGTAATCAATTAACAACAAAGAATTTTGATTACATTCACCTTGCTCAGTGAAAAAATTTTCACTTAACAGAAATTCACTGCATCAGTCATCACAAAATTGTGTATAGAATGCCATAGATAGAATTGAGCACTGGGCAGCAAAGAATGTAAAGTAATTAACCTAAACCACGATTTATTTCTCCAAAAAATATGATGGTTGTCACTAAAATATTCCTTTCTGTTTCAGGTATGTTTTTTACAATCTTTTTTTTACAACACTTCTCTTTAACTTCACTTCTTGTTTTTGTCTGTCTGTCTGCTACAAATCTTATAATCAAAGTTTAACACACTTCTACTTATCCTATCAATCTGAAATTTTGCACACTTGCGTAAAGTTGGAGACAATGCAAGCATCAAATGACAAAATAAATGATTTTAAAAATTAAAAAAAATGTTTCAATATTAAAAAAATTGAAAAAATAATTTTGTCAGCTACAAATCTTATAAATGATATTTAACACACTTTTACCTGTCTAATTGACCTGAAATTTTGCACACTTTTGTGAAGTTGGAGGCAATGCATAAATCAATTGACAAAATAAATAATTTTGAAAAAAAAATTTATATATTAAAATAAATTGAAAAATTAGGTAATTCTCTTAATATTTGAAAAAAAAAATTAGAAATTCATTGTACATCTGTAACATTGGAAACACTGGATTCTTTAGATGTGTTGTATTTAAAAAGTAATTTTTAAATGTATATTATGTTATAGTGAAATCACTTGACTCGATTAAAATTGTGCGAAATTACAAGCCATCCTGTAAGCTTACAGATACCGTCAAACGGGATAATAAGGGATGGTTTTGAGCGTTTTTTGTTACTAACTTCTTATCATGAAACATTTCATAAACAAGTTTGACCTCATTTTAAAGGTCTTGGCAAGGGATATCATATGGCATCTCTGAAAAAATTCTATATGCTATTCATAAGGTGCCAGACTCAAAATAAAAGCCTCCTGAGTTACCCCTGAGAATGGGGTAATAATGGACACTTGAAATAAAACATAATTTTAAAACATTTGAAGCATGCAGAGTGTACTCATCCATTACTAACAGTACTCTGAAGTCCTCCTCTTTCTTTGTAGATGATGTAAATGTAGAATAAGTGACATTTTCTGAGATTTTTACTCATTTTTTCTTTATTGATAGGATATAACCAGATCCATACATTACCATATTATTGATGGGATATTCCTGTATCCATGGACATGCCATTGAGCATTAACAGTGACCTTGTCCATTGCAAGCTTCATATCAGCAGCTGTATAGCATTTCTTCTGTATTGGTTAGCTTACAGGATGGCTTGTGATTTTTCACTAATTTAATTGAGTCGAGTGAATTAAAAAAAATCACAAAAAAACAAACATGAAACAGAAAGGAATATTCCAGTGACAACCATCATATTTTTTAAAGAAATTAATCATAGTTTAGGCAAACTACTTTTCATTCTATGTTGTCTGGTGCACAATTCTATCTGACATTCTATGCACAATTTTGTGATGACTAACAATGCATTAATTTTCATCAAGTGAAATTTTTTTCATTAAACAAGGTCAATTTAATGAAAAATATTTGTTTTCAATTGATTTTTTTATCAACTGGAGCCTTTGCTAACCAAAGTTTTACTGTAGGTACATGTGTTTTTAGTGGTGTCCCTTATTACCCCGGGGGGTAATGTCCGTCTATTGTTAAAATTGATATCCCTTACTACCCTGTTGTGCAGAAATGGCTGCCATTTTTTTGTACAATGAGATGCACAAATTCTAACACACAAAGCCAACACCTATGTGCAACTTTTATGTAAGTAAAATTTTTTAATATGGCAAATAATTTTTTTTTGCTACAGACCTTAGCAGAGGTACTTTTTCAAAATTTCACTTTTCATGCTTTATTTCATGGATTTTTTATAGGTAGTAAATGTGTGATTTCTTAATTTGTTTATGCTATATAGATAGTAGAAATGTTGAACTTTATGCCATTATTTATAGTTTTGCAATATTTTGATTAGTTTAGCTGTTAGAACACATCTACAAAATGTGGGATGCCTCTCCTGATTTACCCTGCCTGTCCCTTATTACCCTGTTTGACAGTAGTGCATCTTCCTACCTCTGTTGTAGAATCCTCATTCTCCCATTCCAACATTCTAACTAAATTCAAGTTTTGTGTAACATATACTGGTATGTTGATATAACTTGAAAATAATGTAGAACTGAAATTATTTCTGTTAAGTCCAATCTCCAATCTCTGTAAGTATCATGTTTGTAACACTCATAATGATGTTTAAGACTTATGTCAAGTCCTAATAAGAAGTTCATGGTAGACAGAGGCATCAACAGTTTGTACATCTTACTTTAACTGTGCTAAGCATGAAAAATGTGCCTAAACATTTCTTCATAAATGTGTAAAATGTTTAATATTATGAGCATGGAAAATATTTTAAACCTATGCCAATAAATTTTCAGAAAGTAATAGAATATTTGGTACTTGCAGGTGTGCTGCTACAACAGTTCCACCAATCATTCATCTCAATCGAACCATGCAAGTGCCTCCAGCAATGGCCGTGTCCGCAACGGCCTCATTCCTGTGGCGTGCCCTGAGATGTGCTTCTATTGTTTTGATGTCCTGCACAGCCATCTGCACTCCCTGGACCCCCCTCCACTGCCTGACTTCACCAATGATCCATAGTAAGGGCTTGCCTGCCTATTAAAGGTAAATGCAGTTCCAATAATATTTTGTTGCAAAAAAATATTGTTAGAAAATCTTGTTCTAAGTAATTTTTCAAATAAGAATGTGATTTAGTATATAATACCTTGGATGAAAATATTTTCAGTCAAGTTGCATTGTAAGATATTTATAAATTAATTGCCTAGTAGAGATATAATACTTCTTATTATTTTTTTTGCATAAGATTGTTTGGAAAAGTAAAAAAGTAAAATATTGATGCAGCTGAATGTATAGAAATGACAAGAAATCTCTTATGTACCGGTATCACCATCAGCTTGATAGATGAATGACAAATTCTAGTTTATCCAACAAAAATTTCAAATTTTCCACCATAGATCTATGAATTCTTCATAGCACAAAAGTCTATTGATTGCAAGATGCAGTTACTATAACATAACTAAGGCATCAGCAGTGATTCAGCACTCAATTTGATCCATTTTGCTAATCTATTGATACCGTAGCTCTGAAATATTTGGAGTTAACACAATGCTTGCAAAGTATATAAAGGTTTTTTAGCACTCTATTTCTGACTTTAAAATGATGAAGATATACACGATACACGTTATTGAAAACATGTACTCAGTTGATGAAGGTAAACTTTTTTATAATAACTTTTTTTATAATAACTTTTTTGCATCATAGACTAATTCCAATCTGCGGTTAAACAAAACTAATTTCAGGCATGCATTCTATATATACCGGTACATACATAAAGTTTGTATGCACTTGAGAAATTATGGAACATCTCAATGTTTTATTCATGACTAATAAAAGTAATAGATATTAACTTGATTAGGTACCCCTACATAGGTACTGACCAATTAAATGTGATAGTTGTTAAACACTGAGAACTTTTCACTGAATGGTAGGCCTGCCTACCAATAGCTACAAATCGCATGCCCTAGTATGATGCGTGGGTTCTAATTTGTATTTCTATTAAACCTTAGCACTTCTCTTCTTGGAGATGAAGAAATGCTGGCTATTTGTTTGATGAATTATTTGATAAAATTGGCCACTCATCAAAAGACTGATGAGAAAAATTGCAGCATGGAGAATGGCCTTTGAAAGGTAGACAAATTTTCACTGGATGTGGATGAAGTTTTAGTTTTACTGTGAAAACTTCCATTCAAGTCCTTCATTTGGGTTTCTTGAATATTTAAAATGAATTTAAGAATAGGTACAGCTGTGTTCAACCATGATTGGAAGTTTAAGAAATTTAAAAATTTCTTAACCCTCCTTTACTTCAGTGCTAATTTTACATTCTTTCATAAAAAAGCTTCAGATACAGCAGTTATAGTTCTTTCTGTTTGTAAATACATTAGGATTGAAAGTATTACTATTTATCAATGATTTTTGTTACCATCTCTAAGATATATATTGTTTCCAGTCCCCTGTTTGTGACGTGGACCTCTGGACGGGACCACAGATTACGAGGCTGCATGGGCACCTTCAGCCATATCAACTTGCACGCTGGCTTGAGAGAATACGCTGCTACCAGGTCTGTTGTAATGCTGTCTCTTCATAGTAGAATACTGCTTTACTACTTGTATGAAGAATTCCTACTTTTGTATACATGTTTATTTCACAGTACTATACTTCAGTGTAGAAATTATCGTGATGCTGACAAATAAAAATGATAGTGAAACAAGAACTCTAGCTTTGACTTAATAAAACTCACTTAACTATTGTCCAATGGCCGTCAGTTGTTCTAGTACTTTGCATTATGTTTCAGTCATTAATTATTTAATACATCGATACCATTATAACTTTTAATGAGTTGAATTGATACTTGATATTACTGTCTAGAGAGTCATCCCATGCTGCTATTTCATCCAAGATCCCAGGTGTCAGTAGCAGTGATTACCTTGTATTTGAGAGCAGTATTAAAATGATTTGTATCGCTTTAATTGTAAAATCTAATTAAATGTTATTTGATTTTGCAGTGCCTTCAAGGACTCGCGCTTCCAGCCCATTGCCCCTGAAGAGCTGCCGCGGCTGTCGGTGTCCGTGTCGATCCTGCGGGAGTTCGAGGAGGGGCGCGACTACCGCGACTGGGACATCGGCACCCACGGCATCAGGATCGAGTTCTTCAACGAGAGAGGAGCCAAGCGCACAGCCACCTACCTGCCTGAAGTTGCGCCTGAGCAGGGTATGCTCTGTCATAGAATTTCAGCTGATATATTCTTGAGATAGTTCGATGTTCAGAGTAAATATCTCTGTCTTAGTCAACATCACGAAATAAATGTGGTTAATATTATGGCTGCAGGCTGGGATCACGACCGAACCATCGACTCACTGCTGCGCAAGGGCGGCTACAAAGGCAGCGTCACGGCAGAGATGCGTCGCAGCCTCAAGCTCACCAGATATCAGAGCGAAAAAATATCCATCTCTTATTCTGTGAGCCGTATTTTCATCTCGATTTAGATGGAATTATATATATATATATATATATATATATATATATATATATATATATATATATATATATATATATATATATATATATACCTATATATTATTTTATTATTATTTTATTTACATTTCTACTCTCAAACTATCAGTCACTTGCTTAAAAATTATGCATTAATCTGTTATTGATGTATCGATTTAGATGGAATTTTATACAGCAAAATGACGCACTTCTACTCTCAAACTATCAGTTACTTGCTTAAGATTTATTAATGCACTCACTAATCTCTTATTGATTTTTATTTCTGCAAAACGACTCAATCACACTATTCAGAATAAAATTAAGAAATAGGCATTTTAATTTGTAGATCTTGTAACATTCTTCACTCTTCAGTAAAGCTAAGTTCTATGTAGTTGTTACTGTCATTATTTTATGTAATTATATATGTTATTTGGTACGTTTTGTGATATAAGTATTCTGTTTTCTCCTAACTGTAAATATAATTTTGCAGGAGTACATGAACTACTGGCGCAGTCGGCGCTGCTAGCAGTCACTGGATGGGGAGGTGTGGGGACAAAACGAAAGCCTCCCCAAGGCCTCGCCTTGCAAGGCTGCCCCTGAGGACCATTGGCCACATAAAGTAGACCAGGCCTATAGGCCTAAAGAAGATGATGCCACCTTGCTGACCCCATTCCTTTTGGAAGACGTTCCTTACTGCAGCAGTTCTGTAGTGCCGCATGCTTCAGGTATTTTGGACCCTGACACGCAAGCCTTAGCTCATTGGACTGGACCACCACCACCTGCTGCTGCTGCTCTCGCTTGGTCCTTGGCTTCGGGTACTTGCCCTCAAGTTGCTTGGACTCTCGCTTCAGGATCTTGTCCTGCTACGGGTGTCGCACAAGCAGCGGGTGTCCCAGTTCTTTACACATCAATAAATCCTTCAGAATCTCTGCAGCCTCGTCCACTCGTCTTGCCTAACAGTGTTAGTGAAGTATCTAGTGACACAACCAGACTAGGGCCACCGCAGGATGTTAGTATTGCCGTCCCTCTTTTTCCCGATGATCTTAGTGGCCCATGGACAGCCATTGAAGATTCTAGTGAAGCGGGCTCTAAAAACGCGTCAACTGTCTTGCAATTGCTTTCTTTGGGGCCTGCTGACGACAACACGTTGCCTTTGTCTGACATTGGAAGATCCAATAATGTCAATCATGTAAATGTTTTACCGTGGCCATCTGCTTTGACTTCAAACAGCTGCGGAAACTCCAGTGCTTTGGAGTCTTCTGGAGCATCGAACAGTTATGTCTCTGCTGACCCATACAGCGCCAGCGCCATCAGCTCTTTACACGGAGTTCCCTGTCAGAAACTCGCCGCGCATGCCTTAGCTTCCTACGCTCCCAACGCCTTCTTGTCTGAGATCCCAAACTGCGTCCGAGGCGACGGTGGTATTGATGTTGAACGGAACTGTGGCACAGCAGCTGAAAGTGATCACTACGGGGGTGTGAACCTTGTGCCTGACCATCAGTCTAGCGCCACTAGGGAAATGAATGGCAGCAGAATCGACGGTGCCATTCTTTCGTGCCGGCCGATGTTGCTTCCTAGGGCTTCCATTTCACCTCGGCACGAGGAAATTTCCGAGGCTTCTTATCTGCGCCAATCAAATCCTCAGCCTGACGTTTTTCAGCCTTATTTCTGGTCAGGTTCTGCTCCCCACGTCAGTTTGCCCCACCGTCCAGGCCGGCCGGCCGCCCTCACCCCGTCCTTGTCAGAGACTTGCGTGCGTCTGCCGCCCCTGTCACCCCCGTGCGTGGGTTTCTTCCCGGCTCCCAGAGAACAGAGGCCTGTGTACTCCCAGGGACCATCGCAATCACTCCCCTACAAAGATGGCACCACCTCTGCATCTCAATTACCCTCTATACTCAGTGGCCCTGAGAATATATTGCAGTCTTTGGCTGTTCCTCCTGTGTACTACGGCGCCACTGCCATGCCCTCCACCACTGCTGGGGCTGGGGTGCAGTGGCATGGTTACTGCAACGGTTTGCTGCTTGTCGGCAACTGCGATGGAGCACCTGATGCCGGCGGAAGTAGAGGCCTCGCGCACAAAGTCTTTCCAAACAAACTCCTCGCAAACCTCGTCTGCGGATTTCTTCACTCTTGATAAGAGCCAAATTCTAGGGGACCATCAACTGTATGTGAGAGCTGAGCTTTGGTATTTAGGTTTCATATTTTGTCCAAACTGTTTACCTTACTACCATCAACAGAGTCACGGTTGTGCTTTTGATTTAGCTATTCATGAAGAGTATGATACCGACTGCGGCGTGGAAGCTTATTTCTCCAACTCAGGGAGGGGGCGAATAATCACAGATTGATTTCACGTAATTTCTGAGTACACTGCTGTTATCACTGATGCCTTTAGGCAGGCGCCGTCGTCTAATATCTGATGTTTTAGGATAAAAATTCTTACATAACAAATGGTATTTAATTTTGATATCTTATTGTTCAAGGGAGGCTGTTGTGGTTATGGACGACCTAGAAAACGGAATTTGTGTTATAAAGGGGGCATGTTTAATAGTCTCGCTGACCTTTCACAGTCTTACTGTTCGGTTATGGTCTTACTGTTCGGTCATAGTTTTTCTGATCATTTAGGTCCCGATGGACATTTAGAGTCGTTCGTAATGCAGCAAATAAATTTGAGATATGGACGATGTGGACAAGAGGTGCCTACGTTGCTACCACTTCAAAACTCACTGTGATCTAAGCAGGTTTCGGGACAATATTGTTAAAATTGTGATAATCTGTCAGTTGGTAGACTTGTTGGCGATGTCTGCCGTGAAGCTCCATGCTTCACATTCGCAAATCCAGAAGATTCCTAGTTTTTCTTCGATTTCGACACTTTCTAATACGAGCAAAGCTATGGCTCTAAAAGTGAAAATTTACGTTTGTTGCTTCTATTCTGTAATCGTAAGTGATTTTTTGGCCTTGTTATTTCCTGATAACCAAATTATTTCCAAATTATTTCCGTTTGCTCGATGTGCCTTCGAGTTTAGCGCATCAACTGTTCTGACTAAATTCGAACCTGTCCTGCACACCTTAGTTTCAATGCAAGGAGCAGCATTGCGGAAAAGATGACAGTAGTAAAGAGTGTAGGTAGATTCTGCCTTAATATTGCCTCTTGGTTCTTCGGTGAGAGGAATCAGTACAGCTTCCTGTGCGAGTGTAGAGCGCCATTTTCTACAGTGTTACCTCCTGGAAAAACTTTGTTCGCGATGAGGAAAATATCAAGATAACAGAATGATTCATTAATATAACACCATAGATAGCGGGATGAACACTTTTCCCCATTAGTGTCGGGTTGTTTTAGGACACTCCTATTTAATCGGAGAACGATTTGTGAAAGGCGTATGTAAATACTTCCGCGTAATCAGAAGTTCGAAATTGGTTTATGTAATTGTGAAGAAATGGAAACCTTTCAAGATACAGTTGAAGATGTCAGATAGAAATTGTTTGCCTGATAGCTTAATTAAACAAAGGAGATTGTAATTTGTAGCGGATGTGCGCTGTGTGATAGCCTTGCTGTTCAGTGGGGACTAACGCAAGTCATGTAGCGGTAGCAGTGTATAGATTGTGCTGCGTTTTGAAGAGAGAGTTTGATTCAGTGCGTGTTCGGTGATTACATGGTTATTATATAACTAAGATTGGTGATAATGAGAAATGGTCTGTCTGCTCCTGGCCCGACTTCTTTCTGACAAGAAACATGTTCTTCATTACTAACAGGAAATGTGTTTCCTTCATAATTACTAAGATAAAACATTTCAAACGTAAAACTACCCGCTTCTTATTTTGTGGTGTTTAATTGCGAGGGCCAAATTTAATTTCCTTCGGGCTCTCTGAAATTAAATGAACTTTAACTTAAGTAGTTACTAGTATGTTGTAAAATCCTTGCGCCTATTTTCTGTTGTGATACGAGTTGTTCTGCTACAGGTTGTCTTCGTGAACGTCTTTGACCTTTTTTTGTTCTCCGCATTCGAACTTTTCAAAGGATTGTTTTGTGTTACAAATCAACAAAGAAAGAGAATGACGATCAATGATTAGTATACGAATATCGTTAGATCTTCGAACGCGATGTGTATCTTTCCTCATTCATTTATGATTATTAATGTAGTTCTGAACTGTATATTATTTAACATCACTATTTATCAAAAATATGAGTTATTGGCGTGTATCATCCAAATTAGACAAGGCGATCAATGGTCTCACCTCAAACAGTGATTTTTAATTAATATAAAAACTTTTTCAAAATTGTTGATTATTTTATGTTCGTTAATTCACTAACTTATCTTGGCACGAAAGAAGTGTACCCAAAATATCTGCGTGTTAATAGTTCACTTTTTGAATCGCGAGGACTGCTAACTTGGATTTGGTGTGGCGTTCGTACGTCGATCTCACCATACGAATAGATTTATATGCATAACTCGTATGTTTCTGTGCTCGAATGGATGTTTGTCTTGTGTATGAATATTTCCATGTCTATTGACTTTCAAACGGTATGATTTTTTTTGCAAGGAGTCTTTTTTCTTATATTTCTAAACGCGGACTATGACGTTAGTTTGTAAGTTACTGCTTTCGGTTGTATTACGTCTGAATGATTTCCCAACGAACATTTTCCTAATTACTTTATTTTCAAATCTTCGGGTCTCACGCATGGTGAGTGAAGTAGGTTTTTGAACAGAAATTTTTACTGGGAAGAAGAGCATTAATTTAACCTTCGTGTTTGCCCGCTTCAATCAAACTTACCTTGAAAATTTCTATTTCCTTTATACGTATTGCTTTGTTCCACGCGGCAATAAGGAGGATGAGTTGACAAATCCTAGACTGTGCTGCTATCAAGACTGATGAGGAATGTACGATCAAGCGTACTGGAGTCACAGGAGTCAATGCTGTAGGGCTTGCCACTGACGAACCGCATCATCTGTGCAGTACAGTCGCTATAAACCACTCATATCTGTGCAGTACAGTCGCTACAAACCACTCTCATCTCTGCAGTACAGTCGCTATAAACCACTCTCACCTGTGCAGTACAGTCGCTACAAACCACTCTCGCCCCAAATCTTCCTCTCGCTTAGTACTCTGCAGACCGGCATAGCGGGCACGGTCCAGCGTGTATGTGGTGCGCAAGAAGCCGTGTTACAATCTGCGTCGTACTCAATTGACGACCAGGCGAGACTAAGCAATGTAAAGCTTCACTTGAACTCAAGAATGAAATGAATCGCATTTCTTAAGGGAAGTATGAATGTTCGTGTTGGCTTGATTTGGATTAGCTCAGTTAGCAATCGATTAACAGTTGCTCGTTCGGAGACTGAGATTTATTCCTGCACTCGGTGCGATGTGTCCGTGCCGGTTTGATTGAAAATGTTGGGCAACGATTAATGCGGCGTGGTCATGACAGGCTAATGGCGGCAGCTCGTGTGTATTATTGTATCGAACTTGCATTAAAACAGCGTTTATAATGGACACTAGTAAGTTCGAAGCGAGCCTGATGTTACAACAGCGTTTTAGAAATAGACACTAGTAGGTTAGTCGGCTGTGTCACACTAGGAGAAATGGATCCGCCATATTGTTTAGAAAATGACACTGATATGTGCTTCTCCTGCGCCGTACTGGGCCAGGAGAATTCGCTCAAGCGCAAAAAGTGCATCTCTATTCTGAATAAGTCTCAAAATTTCGAAAAATCTGAATGCATGTAGGTATACATTCTGGAATCACGCATTGCGGGGCCGTCACTTACGCCGCTAATTTTGCGTGGTGGCTCCGTGCAAACTGGTCAGTCTACGCTCGACTCGATATATCGCGTGTAATACGTGCTCAGGTTCAAGCGCACTGAGAGGGTTAGAGTGCACTGCTAGGGTTAAAGTGCAATACAAGGGTTAATGTGCACTGCTCTAGTGTCATATTTGTAAGAGTTAACCTAGCTTAGTGCGGTGTAGATTTAGGAATCGTACGCCCATTGGACAAAAACTTTGATATTCCAGAGTTTATTCGTCCAGTCTGCATTCACTGCCATTAGCTCCCTAAGATGTAATGTATCACGTCTCCTTCACGCCTCAGCTTCCCATGCCAGTTAGCATCTCCACATTTACGCTCTTATCCCATTTTCGGAGCGTGCTAATGCAAGCTCTGTCCTGTACACTAGTGATTTGCTCTACCCATTCTTCTATCTACGTTTCCGTGAAGTGATAAGATATAATTACCTAACACTAACAACATATGTGAATTGACGTAATGTGAGCGCGATGCATCTATGCTTTCATAGCTAAAGCCGTGATGCGCTCATGGTGAGATGATGCTTCATACGAATGAAATGAAGTTTTGGTACATAAAAGTGATGTATTTACGGTGTCAAGTGATGCTATTTGGAAGTTCATGTAGCGATGTTGTGGTAGAGTTTTTACGATAACGCGATTCTATCAGACCGTCGTGTTAACTTGGGTTTTCGTGGAGGCATGATTAATATGATCCTCGATAAGGTATTCACGAATTTTATTGAAAACTTCAGGTGGGGAGATCGTGGAGCTTAACACGTGTTCGTGCCTGTGCTGCTTTTTGCCAGAAGACCTGGCAAATAATCCAAGTCTTTTGATCGAGGGGCCTTTTTTCAACTTTCTTCGTCGGAAACGGAATGACGTTTCCAATTCACGTGTATTTTTCATCATGAAGTTTTTTCTAAATTGAATCTTGATGCGTTGGAAGTATGATGATATTCTGGGCGAATTTTGTCATCTTTTCTCAGAAGTTTGAATACAAATTTTCTTGCGGTTTTTGAACTGTTTGAGGCTCCGATACAAAAGAGTCTAAATGTTATTGTGCAAGCGCTTGCTCCTTAAGACCTTGCGAGCTGAAGTTACGTATTGTACCGGCTTTTATTAAACCATTGAACGCCATTCATCTGCTGTAGAACTACAATTTACCTAATTGTAATTGTAATCTTATTCGTTGTAATTGGTCGGGTAAGGATTTTCAATTAGTGGACACTATCTTATTCTAAATTATAAGGCGAAAAAAAAACACAAAAATATTGTTGGTAAATTTTTGTTCGCATTTAAGGGTATTATTAAATCTGAAGCTTATCTTGATAATCCAGCTGGAGACGCTCAGATGGTCCAGCTGTTGCTGCAGTGCTGGTCCAGCTGTTGCAGCAGTGCTGGTCCAGCTGTTGCTGCAGTGCTGGTCCAGCAATGAAAGCTGCTGATTTTCTCGTTGGCTAAGCACGTTCTAAAATAAGATATGTAATAGCTTAACGCTAATTGGTGTGACCTAACCTAAATTAGAGGAGTTTTTATGCTTTGTTAGTTCTGTTGATTTCAGAAATGCGATTATTGGACATAATTCTAAATACTAATCATTAATACTTAACATTTATCAATCATCTACTTCATGTACGAATGTTCATAAATTTCTTGATTTCTTACGTCGAATGCGTGTGCGGTTATTGCCTGACGTGCTATTAATTTATTTAACTACTTCACAAAGATATCAGTTGATCTTAAACAACAAGAGCGACAAGCGACTTGACATGCGGTAGCGACACACGGACGCTTTGTAGCGTGCTTCGGGACGCTGTGCGATTTGCCGTGCGTGAATCGCTGTGCAGTGTGCCGTGCGTGAATCGCTGTGCGATTTGCCGTGCGTGAATCGCTGTGCGATTTGCCGTGTGTGAATCACTGTGCTGTGTGCCGTGCGTGAATGCTATGGCATAAATGTCAGAGATGTTGGACTCCTGTGCTTATTGACGGTATCTTGTATACTTGCAGTGCTGCTCTGTGCCGGCAGCACAGCGTCCACACAGCATCCATTGTCACAGCACACAGGGACCACTCACGCTTCACACGCATGCACCACACGCAAACACACCACACACGCGCACCACATCCGCATGAATTGAACAGATATGATGTGATCACTTCATTGTTAGGTTTGTTTGATTTATAACGAGCGTCGTTTTGCTGCTAATATTGCTTGCTTTGAGTTAAATAGAGGGTAATATTGATTATATATTGATTCACATTTACGATCATTGTGGAGCGACACGAGGCGTGCTTTTCGTGCTCTCGTATGTTGAGTGATTGCGTAATGCAATTAATGCGTCAGTACCGCCTCAATGCCGAGTACTATTATAACCTTCATCGTTGATATCATCTACATTGTTATCATTTCTGTAACAACCATTCTTACCGACACGATGATCGCGCGGGATAGTGTGTAACGTGACATGGTCATGATGACGTCAAGTCACTGCGGTGACGTGCCTTGCATATACACGTCTGAATGACGATAGCTTTGCTGTGATACTCTGCACGAGCGTCTCTTCATGTATTGTTTATACATATGTATTATATACATCAATCTATGTGTATATGTGCTTTTATATGTATGAAGGAATTACAATGTATTTACATTTCTATATGCCTTCACTTGTGAACGGGATTCCCTACGCTACTTGTTTTGAAAGAGGATCATACATTCCTGGACATCAATGGGATGTAGTTGTGGGCCATGGAACGAATCTTTATTAATGAAGAGATACGTTTCATTACATTTTTCCATGTTTACAATATCTACCTTTAATATCATTGTTCATTTACATCAGAGCCTGGGCCCAGATTATCTAAGCTATTCACGGTGGTCATATGCCCGGGTTCTCGCTGCCTGAGTGCGATGTCGTCAAACTCGTAGAAATGATCTTTGAGAATCCGGCCTGGTGTTCATCTTACAGAGACCAGGCATTGATGTAACGTTTGTTTATATCCACACTTGAATTTTACTTTGTAAATTGCGAATATATTGGAGAATCTGCAGAACTGGAGCTGTGCTCGTTGTGCGTTGCTTCCGCCCTGTGTTAATTAAAGAGTTCAGTTTTTTTGCACACCTGCTGCAGCGCAATATCGATCATAATCGAAATATAGTCAATTTCAAGCGTAGTTTGAAATTTTTCTAACAGTTACAACAGTTTTTCCCTAACCGTTACATCGACAATGCCATCGGCCACTTCAGGATAGCAACATTGTAGAGACGCTCGTGCAAGCAGCTTACATAGGCTGCGTCTGTGTCATCTTAAGATCTAGCGCACTGTGATCAACAACAATGTACATACAGCGTTCTTTTGATACTTCCACGAGCAGCTGCTTTGTATATAACCAACGAATCTTTTATATAACAACACGCTTAGCGGATGTATCTTATTTATAAATGCGTAGTGTATCTTTTATTAGGGTTGTTCTGTAATATCCTGTTTGAACGTTAGTTGGTGCCTGAAATGTCCAGTGAATCGTACGCGCTTCATTTACATCTAGTGTGAAGTTGGCTCAACGTAAAATCGCGTGCTTCACTCGATTTTATCGTGTTAGTTTCGGGTCTTGATGAGGTTTTTTGGGTTCTGCGCTTCTGCTGACAATCTTTTAGGCTCATTCGGTTCTGAAGTTCAAGGTCTTTATCCTAGTTGGAAGATAACGTTTTGGGGAGATTGCCGTCACACATCTGATTAAGGCATGCTCGTGACTAACTGGTAACACGCAGTGATTATCTTTAATTTGTATTCTATCTCTCAGTTTAAGAAAACTAACTTGCTATTAACGATAACACACTTGGTCCAAATTTAATACCTCTGGCAGTTACTTTAGATACTTTTTCAGAGCATGCATTCCGTTCTTCTTTACAGTATTTTTTCCTTTCATTTAATCTTTTGACTAAATGGAAACCTGGTGTGCAATAGTAAATCTTTTGACTTGCAGTATCTGCCGGTAAGGAGGTGATTTCTTCGAAGATTCATTTCACGTTAAGATTAAACTCGTCGAACTCTGAATTGATTTGTGCTTGTAACTCCGTTGTCAAACGAGTCTTTTTTGCTCTCCTTTGTTATTCAATAGTTATTATCCTGTATTTCGCCACGAGTATTATATATTTCGCGTCTAAGCATCTAATATTAGTGAACCGTCCTGGTAAAATCTACCTAATATTTGATATTCTTTTTGTTTGTATTGTGTATACAATATTTAAATGTGCATAAGAAGCTTATGGTAATCTTTTTTTACTAATCGATATTCGGCATGAGACCCACTTCCAACATTGTCTTCAACAACATCATCCAGTATCCATGCTTGGAGTTGTCATTACGTCAAAATATCGATAGTGTTGACAATTTACAGGGAATGTCAGTTTCCCGGCATACCACTTTTCATTGGTCGCTTGTAAAAAAAGTTTTACCTTATCGTAGTTTTGTCGTCGTGATTGTTGGTCTTTTTTGCCAGTAAATTTCGGTCTCTTGCTCTCCTGCAACATCACGCTTCTATCAAATTAAGATAACTATTTACATGATCATCGCTGGTGCCAGCACATGCCATCGAGACGGCATACATGCGTCGATTCTTATAAACGAGTACGATGATCGTGAATTATACGGCGGTTGTAAATTTACTGTTCACAAATGCGATATCCGGTCAGTACAGATCTTAATTAATAATGTAAACCGAACCATATTAACCATTGAGTAAAAAGCCGAACCTCTCGATTGTCATTGTGAGGATCATCGAAATTTACGACCATCGTATAGCCTGATATTGCATTAGGATTTACGGGGGAATATGGTAACATGAGCGTAGTTGAAGGTGCAGTATATTACGCAGGTCATTCCAGCATTTCATGTTTTGAGGTTATTTTCGTCTGCATGGATGATATCTCTCGACCTGTGATTCACTGACTAGAAACAGGAAAACTAATTTAACTTTCCGGCAAATATCTCCGAGTAATGTTTTCTTGCTTGCACTATGACGTGAAAAGCGTTTAGGAATTTGCTTATTGGATCTATGGAAGTATTTAAATAATTTTTCGCATATTTTTGTCCAAATTATTAAGAATGTGGCCAATAAACTAACTAACTACCACTCTCTCCTATTGCAGCGACTTGCATGCGTTCAAATGAGCAATGTCGCAACTTTATTCATCTCCACAAAGTCTGTTCAGCGCCTGCGTGACGTCGTACTGACAAGCAATGTGCACGCTGTGACCACTTCTCTTAGCTGTACTTTACTAGTGCGTATCTTATAAAAGCACATTAAGGATTGATCCGTTTTCGGTATAAGTGGTGTTTTGCAATGTGTGAAAGATTCAGTTCATAAAATTTTCGTTAAAACGTGTTTCATTCTCATTTATTTAAGCATAAGCCCACTCAACATCCTCTGTTTCTGTTAACCTGTGCATTGTTGGCATTTCATAGCTAATCACTTGAGTAACTATGAAATTTCTTAGTTCTTAAAATGAACCAAATGCATACTTTTTATTGGGGAAAGTTCGCTGAATGGAATTGTTGTGTACCTTAAATAAAACATTTTCATGGTGCGCGTAATATTGGTCTGTCTGTAAAAACCCATAAGTTGTTCTTTTTCAGTGCACTGAATGATTCGTATCACATTCGTAGCTTGCGACTAATCAGAACCTGTGCTCTGAGAGTGGATATTCGGAAGCCAATCATAGAATCCCTGCACTCTCGACGTTTGTGAAATAAACTCTTATCCCATACAAGTCTGAGATTAACGTTACTATAAAATTTCTCAAAAATACGACCATTCTGCTTTCAGTATTAACTGTATTATGGCCATAGCAGAACAAGCCCGAAACGTCTAAAGAAAGAAAGGAAGGTTTTAGAGATAGCATCTATGTTGGCACAACATGCTCAGTGATAACAACAGTTGCTGTATCAGTGGATGACCTAATCGACGACGCTGACATTTTATGATTGCGCACTTGATTTTGTCCCTGAGATGATTATGAGAGTAAAGAGGTAACGTAAGACATGAACGTGTTTTCTCCAATAAATGATATAATGGTCAGGCCTTGTGTGTGCAATTTAATTTCGACGGAATGGCGTTTACTTTAAAGACGATTGAGTATGAAATTCCCTCACTCTACTATTTATTGATCTGATTTTTTTTGTAGCACTATTGATATAAATTTATTCTTGTTTTCAAGTGAAAAATTCCTCAGGTACAGAATCGGACCAGCGGAGTTCATGACTCCGCTGCCGTGGCAACGATAAGAACGAACATGAAGATCATATGTTCGCGAAGAGGACCCAAACGGACTTCGTCGAAGACGGACGTACGTGAGTAGCTCTCTTTAAACTAATCAATCTTGTATCTGATTCGATAGCTTGTAGGTTACTTTCACTTAACTTGGGAATAGGAAGATGGGGAAGGGGAAACGTAGAAAAAAAAGTAATAGCCATTCATCTGGATCGACTGATGACGATGTAGACTCAGACATGTCTCAGAGTCAGTCAATACTCGTGTCTGGCCCGTCAGGCTTAGCGATAAAACATG